>NC_141246.1:18232089-18512089 GCF_054856555.1 Leptonotus elevatus
TGGACAACATAGCCTTGTATATTATATTATAATATTGTCAATAGTTTGTATGGATGTGGTCCCTCACGCAGGAAAACAAGGCAGCATGACTGGTGTGTACTCCAAAATAAGTAATTCAATGTAAACAAAAAGAAGGAAAACAAGGTACTTGAGTATCCTGAGAAACACAAAAAACAGCAAAGTCCAAAAAAAGAGTCAAAGTTACAAATAAAGTACTGGGTACGGTTTGACTTATGACAGTGAACAAATAGCAACAAGATGTGACACTAAACTGTCAAGGACTGCAAGAAAACAGGGAACTAAGGCCCCGTCCACACGAAAGCCGGTTTCAATGTATCCTCACAAGTTTCTTACCATTTAGGTCGTTCGTCTACACGTTGATGCGGCTTCTGAGCTTGAAACCGATCATTTTTGAAACCGGGCTCCCGAGTGCAAAGATTTCAAAACAAACCCCGTACGCGTCCGTCTGGACACCATATGCAGGATACTCCTCCAGCGATGACAAAATGGTCGCAGCTCGATGACGACGCATTGTCGCAGATTGATGACGTATGCGGCAATTCTCGCGTGACTGCGCGCGAACCGTCAGACTGTCAACAACAATGACGGATAGCCGTGTCGTAGTTCGTTTTGCGCAGCCTCCTTAGCTTGCTTATGCTTTTGCAGCAAAATATTTAGCTTCTTTAGTCCCACATTTAACAAGGGGTGTTGTGCTTGAATCACCCGCCACCTGTCACCTCTCTTGTGTTCGTCTTTTTCATGTTTTGATACATGCAAAGCAATGTTTGTTCTGTTGATTGCAATAAAGTTAGAAAAAAAGTGGTCGTCTTCTTCGCTGATTCTTCTTCTACGCTTTCCGTTAACTCCCTGTGGTTGCGCTACAGCGCCACTCCAGACTTGGCATATACATTACAGCCGCTAAACGTCCTCAGCGTCTTTTTTTGGACACACGCAAGTCTTGAAATGCTTCTGTGTGTACGAGATTTGTTTGAGGAACGAAGCCGGCTTTGCTTCCGTCTGGACGGGGTCTAAACCCAAGCAAACTGATGAGACAACGAGAGACACCTGGACAAGACACACGTGGCTGAGGGAGCTGATAACACAAGGGACCGGGATGATGAGAACAGGTGGATGTAATAACCTAACAAGACTATCATGGAAGAAAGGAACACAAGGGAAACATGACTTAGGGTGTATTCAGACCAGAAAAGTATTTTAGTCCGCTTGTTTGGTCCGGACCAAAAGTGGACTTTATTTTTTTCCGTTTCACACTGTGCTTTTTGCAAGTAGACTATATTGCGTAATCACGTCGACCAGCGTGACGATCTGTGCTCCTATTGGACAAAAATGAAGAGGGCTCAAGGCATAACCAAACCCGGAAATCGAGAAAAACATAAAATTCCAAGTGCTGCATTGCTGCATTGCTGCTCTGCATATTTGTGGCGTTATTAGATGCAAGATATTTGCGAGTGTCAAGAGTAGCTCATTCAACGGCGGTTCCGCAACGCTATCTCAAATTGTTGAACGCATCGTCGATTGCGTGCAGGTACCGGAGGAGCAGTTGCACTCCCCGTGTCCCGCCCCCACCACAACATGCTGGCAGCAGCGTGGCTAAGCAGAACGGTTGATTATAAATGAATTTAGCACAATATTCACTACCGGGCAATGCCCCCCACCCCCTTGCGATGCTTGGCTACGGTGGCTTGTTAAGCCCAAAAACACGCATATGTGCTGCAGTTGAAGCCGTGGTTTGTATTCAGACTGCGAAGCGAACCGCACCGAGTGCGTTTGGAAGCGGACCGAGACCACCTCAAAAAGTGGGTCTCGCTTGTTTGGTCCGCACCAGGATTCGTTTGTGTGTATTCAGACCTGCACAAAAGGTCCGGATCAGCGTGGGAAACAAACGCTGGTCCGTTCAAAGCGGACCAAGCGGTGCAGGTCTGAATACACCCACAATCAATTCAAAACCAAACACGGATCATGACAAATACAATTTTATGTCTAATTATTTTTTCATTTTTAATTACTTAAATATGATTTATATTATTATTTAAGATGAACTGAAACAAATTATTATTGTGTCTATAGTTTACAGTGGTGTAGAATTGAATTGTATCAGCTGTTTCCAATGCAATTGCCATGATTCTCAAAGTGCTGCACAGTCACCACGAGTGGCATGCTAACTCTCTCCAGTGCTATACATGCTGCTGTATAACATAAGGACGTGCAAATAAATACAAACACAATGTTACATATTTTTATTTCTCCATGTTCTCAAATGTCTTTAATAGACTTTTTTTTATGTATTCCTTGTACTGCTTCTCATTAGACTGTGTGTAAGTGACCAGTGAGTCTATACTCCAATAGTTAACAATTAAGTACCAACTTGTTCTTGTTAAAGACCAATGTTCCAAGCAGCAGTGATAAAAAAAAAAAAAAAAAAGACATAGGAATCAGACAGTAGCTGAGCCTGTGCCTCTTAATCTCGCCTCCTCTGGCTCAGCCTAACTGACATTTCCTTAATTCATTCCTCTCAGGATTCTAGCATTTTAATTAGGGCACTCCAAATCTCCTCCCATACAGCTTTATTCTCAAAACTTTTTTTATTCGGCATATTTGCCATTCGCCTCCTTCGTCTCGCATTGTCACTTCTTCCCTTTTTTGTCTCATTCAGCAGGTTATCTCCCAAATAATGTACAGCGGTATTACAAACAAATCCCACTGCTACCTACATGAATATTGCATATGGTGCAGAGGTAAATAAATCATTGAACTGTGACATTTAATAAATGAATAATTTTCCGTATATTTGTGGTGGGAGAAAATACTGGCATTATAAAAACAATTGTAGAGCTACATTGTCACCTTTAAGATGTGTAGTTAATGTATACATTCGTTGTGTATGTGTGGGTGTTCATTAGGTCCATATTTCCGTTTAACGTACTGGCTTTTCTCTGTGTGTCTGTGTGTGTGTGTTATACAGATTTAGCCTGTAAACTGTCCCTTAGTATTCCTGGTTTATCGCCAGCTTCAATGGAAACATGAGGAAATTGTTTTTTTTTGTTTTTTTTTCTAACAAAGTGTCTGACAAGGCCAAATCTTTTACACGCTTTTCTTTGGAACAGCAGGACCTTTATTATGACCTAAGTGCTTTGCTAAGGCGATCCAAGACAACTGAGGTAGCACCTTGGTGGTTACAATTTCTTTTTACGATGTGCCTGCGTAAAATCACAAACACGCTGGCGGCAGGATGCCAGGAGCCACTGGATCATGGTTGCATGTTGTGTTCAAAAAATTCTGTAGGTTGAGATGTGTGCGGCACACCAATGGCTGGAGTCTAACTTCATTATTCATAAAGATGATCCTCGGCAAAATTTATTTCCAATGTATTTTGCAGACAAGAATGCATATAGTGGCCATGTACACACATCAAGACAATTGTGTTTCTGTCCCGATGATGCCTCTTCCCTTCCAAGGATGTCAAACGTCTGAGGTGTGTTGAGAGTGGATTTGTCCCAATAATAGGCTTCAAAATTGAGTCGGGACGAATAATGTTCAATATTTACGACCTAATCCTCTCGCCAGTTGACCCCTCAGACTGTGACGTGACAGAATGAAGCCAATCAGAGAGGCTGTCTGATTGACGAAAGAGGAAGGGTTGTAAAATTAAAAAAAATGCCTTACCCAATGTTTATCCATCCATTTTGTAAACTGCTTCTTCTCCCTCACTAGGGTCGCGGGTGTGCTGCAGGCTATCCCAGCTGTCTTCAGGTGATGGATACACACGTGCCGTGAATCCCACAATGATTTTTCAGATATTATGCTTAACTTGCTTATCTGTGTTTTAAACCAATTTAGCTTTGCAAAGGGGCTGTACAGTGTAGTAATGCTACCATGATCATTTTTACACTTATGTATATATCACGGTACATAGTGTTACCGTGAAGGGATTACATTTTTAAAGTGATACGAATGTTTACGCCATATCGCCCGAACCCTATTAATATGGAGACAAAGTCCTGGTCTATATGTGCTGATAACCAAAAACAAACAAAGAAAACAGTGAAAACGTACAAAAGAAATAATTCGGTGCCATAACACTACAGTCAGGCTAAAAATAGGTTGGATGTGGCTCGAATTCTTCTCGTCTAAAGAGTGAATTCACCCAGGCTAACAAAGTTAGCACACAGGCTAGTCAAGTTAAAATGTCAGTATGACTGCATTACCGCAACTTTGTTGACTTTTGCTGGAATGTCTCAAGTCATTCATACAATTAGTACTCATGAACCTCCCCCCACCCACACCAAAATGAATACATAAATACAGCATCACTGATTACTTGAACATTAATTTTCTGTCTAGACGTTCAAGGTAATTTTGTCAAATACGTACGTCATGGTGCATATTAAACAATGGTATTTTGGATTCACATTAAAACACAGGCTAATATTTTGATGTTGTGGGCAGTACTCAGGAAAGGGATCTAATTATAGTAATTCTGTGGATGCTGACGAACCCTTTGATCAAATCCAAGCAGGATGAGCTCCACCTCGGTCCTCAATGTAGAAGGAAATTTGCAAAACTAACCAACCCTCACACAAAAATCAACTACACAGAACACATTTGAAATGGGTTTCAAAATAACCCAAAGCATTACAAACATTTCAGAGGCACATTCGGATTTCTGAGGTGAGCAGAAGGTGAGATGAAGCAGATTCACAGAGGAAATTACCAGATTGAATGGAGAAGAAATTAATTCACTCGCCTCACTAATATACTCATTTATTTTTTATTCTTGGTGGTTCTGTTACTGTTTCTGATGAAACCTACAGGAAATAACAAAACGCTTAGGAAGGCCTCATGTTTGGTCAATCAGAACACAAAGGTTAAGTTCTTCCTGTGTCCCCTTCCTATTATCCAGGAAATTACATAAACCCATGTCCTCTTTCTTCCCATTGCACATATATACACAAAACAGAGATGAACACGATAACAAAGCCATGATGCAACCATACGCAAAAATTATAGATACACACCTTTTAATCAATCAAAGGGTGGGCTAGATCGTTATTGATGCTTCATTTTTCATCTTCCCAAGACATTTGCCCAAATCTCTGTGCAGGTGGATCACACACTTTATGGTGTGCCGGAAGTAACGTACAGATAACGAAAATCGGCTCGGACACAATGACAATCGGCACCGGAGCCTACCAGGGATGCGTACTCTCCCCTTAGCTCTTATCTGGATATACCGGAGGTCTCAAACTCGTGGCATAGGAGTCATTTGCGGCTCACAGGATGATATTTTGCGGTCCACTACTCAAAGTTTACTGTTAGTGTGGCTTACACATTTTTTGCATACCTTTTTTTTTTTAAGTCACATATGGACGACCAAAATCAATTCTGTTTCAGATTTTTCTGCCACAAAAATTATTCTGACTCAATGGACAAACCATTTAAACACTTCAAAGTCATAGAAAATTCCTCTTTTCTATCACCAACTAATACAGTACAGTACTGGTTTGTTTACTGTATTAAAGTATGAGAATGAATTAGACTTAGGGAACATAGCTACAAGGCCAAATGATTTCTAATCCATGACCTTCTGCAAACGATAAGCATGAGTCGGCTCAATCTTCCTTACACTGCAATGAGGGTTACGAGAGCTGGCCTCCAGTCATGTAGTCTCATGTGCTTGAGGGTTTGCTTAAGATCAATTGCTCAACTGCAGGATCATGCTTTGGAATTGCATTGAGAAGCGACTCAGTCAGATGAGTGTGGCAATTATGTGGTGAGCCTTAGCGAGCGGTGAGGACCAGCTGATTATTGGTGCAGCTGATACTTTTGGTACTGCTCCGCTAAGCAAACCAAAATAATACTGAAGCAAAACAGGCTGCCTTTGCGAGGGAAGTGAGACACAGAGTCCCCTTTGTGAGCTGGAGGGTGTGATGCAATGTGGAGGACTACCTTGCTCATGGCTGAGGTCACATTGTGAAGGTAAATAGTGCCTTATGTACTTGGGTTTGGGTGTGTCATTGCATGTTATTAGAGACAAGAGTGATGCACTGTAATGAAGGCAAAAATGATGAATTTACTGCCTACCAATTTAGTCACATTGGTCTCCTTTATGAAAATATGTAGCCGAGCTCTAAAAAATGTCCGATATATTGTGAATTTGAATCCCTTAAGGTTGCACGATTTGTAAATGAACCACATTTTGGGGGGAATAATATGCCTCTACTCTAAATAACAGGGCATCCTGAAAAGGACCTTTATCATCCATTATTTTGCTGTTGAAATTACATGGGAAAGTTGCCAATAATAGCCAGAAAGAATCAGATCTGATCCCTTTGAGTCAGGATTAATGATTTATCACAATTTTTAGATTTAAATCATTCTCCTCAAAATAGGAGACAACTATGAACAGCGCGGCTGCTCGATTATGAAGAAAATATGAATTACGATTATATTGGTAATAATTGAAATCACGATTAGGACGATCATTTAGTTTTTGGTACAAAACAAGAAAATGTTTAAATGTAAAAAAATATTAAGACAAATAAAAAAAATTGAAACACTACAATTATGCAAGTTTCTTTTGGATGAAATAAATTTTTTTAAATGTATTATTTTAAAATAAAATAAAAAGGTGCAAATGTATAAATTTACATTTATAAAAACTCAAAATTAGTATTATACACTCCCAGCCATTTTCATTGAAGCAATCCCCTTCGCTCCCGGCTATCTTACTGGATGTTGACTGATTTTGCAAGGCCCACAGAATATTGTATGTATTGTTCTATTGCTATAAAAACATATAACCTACCAAAAGAAAGATTCTCTTCTTTCATCAGGAAAAAAAAGTATATTTGTATCTGTTTTTGTTTTGCAGCTTTCATCATTATTCACAAACCTGTTGAAAACACTGGGGGAAAAGAGCTTGTTGCAACATCGCCATGGTTGATAACTTATACTCTGTTGCCACCTGCTGGCCACTTTGCTTTAAGTGACCTCTTCAAGTCAGAGGCATAATATATATATATACGTTTTTGGGACAATGGCAATATTTAAAATAGAAAGTTTTTGGAAGCAAATTAGTTAATAATCTTTTTTTTAAGATTATGCTGATTTTGTAATTGTGGAGTGTAATAATTTAAATTGTAATTGAATTTCGATTAATTACACATCTCTAGTTTGTCATTTCTGTCCTATTAATGTTTTTGCATGCACATGGAAACAAAGCAAAAGAAAACTTCTCACAGCTATCACATTGTACTTAAGAGTAGGCCACATGCAGATGTTGCCGGTCATAAAAAAAGGCAGTTAGCCCACCATGCAGCATCAATCCGACAAGATGTGCCAACAGAAACCCTTTGAGGCCTGTGAGAGCAAGAGCAGGGCACTAGAACGAGCAGTGAGGCCCGAGGTGGCCCAGCAGGTGCTGGATGCACGCAGCTGGACAGCGATCAAAAAGTTACTCATGGATTAATGTAGCGCTTCAAAATGAGCACATTGTAGTAGTAATAAATGTATGCCAAACAAAGCTACTATGTCTTGGCCCTCACCCATACTACATATGTTCCACAAACAAACACACAGCTGCACACTACATTAGCAGCTGCCGTTGAGGGTCAAAGACAGTGCACGTCATGCACAAAGTGTCCCCTGAATCATCACACACGCTGCAGGGGGCGACACAATGATGAACACACACACACAAATCATCACCTTCACTGACCTTTGATGTGCAGTGCAGCGTGCAAGTCCTACCACTCACATCCACACACACACTTGTAAATGATCGTCAACACATCAGCTCTCGAAAGATTGTCATTATTATCACTCAGGATGCACCTACTTTGTTGAGTTTGTTCAATCACAATATGTTCATAAATATTTAATAGAAGCCAATAAATATGACTGTTCCTATAATGTTACCTTTATATTCTTTCAGTGGCTCAAAGACATAAAGAGAAAGACAACCATTCACACTCACTGAGTGGCAACTGAAGCACAGTATTAAATGCTATCTGAAATGGTTTCTATGCACATATGAAGTACGGCTGTCTTTTCTTTTTCATATTATATTATTGGTAATAATTACTGAACAATAGATTTGTGATTGGTGAAATGGTAAATAGACTGCATTTATGTAGCGCTTTAACGACACCATATTGTGCCCAAAGCGCTTTACAAGTGTCTTGCTCAAGGACACTTCGACATAGTCACCAGGGGTGAGGATCGAACCCACAACCTTACAGACGGGAGACAACCACTCAACCACTGAGCCACTCCGCCCCTGGCGCTTTGGAATAATATAACCTTTACTGCAGCACAATATTCAAGCCACCCATTTTTAATACAATGTAAACAAAGGGCAGATATAGGAATCGTAATGGAATGAAATGGAAATAAAAACAGGCCAGGTAGTGTTTACCCTGCGAGGTCTAATTGTAGCATAACTGCTTTAAGAATATTTAAGATTTGTGATTGGTGAAATGGTAAATAGACTGCATTTAAAAGCAGTGTTTACAGACTTGCATCATCTTTGTAAGTCCTCCTACAAAGCACCTAATAGCTAATATGAGAACAGCTTTAATGTATGCTTCTTCATATGTCCACTAATATAAAGGTATAAGTCAGCTGTATGAACATGAGTATGAACATTTCCATTTATTAAAGCAGAAAATGTACATAGAAAACACAATGTTAGATACACTGGGGTACAGTTCTGCTAATGGCTCGTTAAATTTCAACAGAGCCAACACAATAAAGCGGCACGGTGGTCCACATATTGAAAAAAAAAGCTGTCTTCCATTTACAGTGAAATAAAGGAGAATAGAAACCCAATCTGAGTAAAGCTTGTTTACATATTGAATATTGTATTTTGGAATATTAAAGTGAAAATGGATAAAGGGCATCCTGAATATCAATTTTTTGTCATCCTAAAAGAATAAGCTTTTTCTTTAGTGAGCGCCTATATGGCACTTCTTCATTTATATAGCACTTGTCCACCTTACAAGGCCCTCAAAGTGCTTTTCATTCGACTACTGATTCACCTACTGATGATGCAGCATCAGGAGCAACTGGGGGTTCAGCATCTTGCTCAAGGATACTTCAACGTGGTCACACTGGCATAGGATCGAACCCAAAACCTCTGGATTGGGAGACGACCACTATTCCACTGAGCCTCCATAAAAATCTAAAACATTGGGTGATCATTGATATTTGTAGGGGCTGAAGAGGGCATATGTGAAGACCTCAACATTAAATTTGGGTGACGATTGACAACAGTTATCCAACGTTGAGCTTTTTTTGCATTAGACTGTCCCAAAAAATTGGACAAGCAAACCTGAAAAGCTTGTAAATTGGGACCATTTTGAGTCAAAGGTGAGATTTTAAAATGGAAAAACAACAAAATGCTCAGTAATATAGTCCTTTTTATTTTAATCAACAATTACGATCAATAGAATAGACAAAGTAGGTTAAACCAGAATTGTTTTTATTATAAACTAATTAACAAGGGCTATCATGATTATTATTATTAAGTGAAGGAGCATGCGTCTTACGTTTGTATTTTTCAAACAAGGGTATCGCAACAGCCACCTGCTTTGTTATCAAGTAACACATGAAATATATTTGGCTGAACATATAAAGGAAAAGGAAATGAGGAAAAATGAAAGACGGAAAGGGAATTCATTTCAAGGCAATAATGAACCTCATGCTCATTAATCTTCATTGCTGCCAGTGGACATAATACCAGTGTAAATACTGTCTTATTCCTTTGATTATTCCACTCACCTTGGAGCAACTCACACCAGGAAAATAGTTACTTACTCATTAGACTGCCTCTCTATTACCGTTAAACTGCACTCATTTGTGTCTTTTAGGCAAATGGACTGTGTGCTAAGTAAGCAGACGTGTCCTCTCTGATTTATAATTGCTGTAACCAAATCTCTTCAGCGTAGCATGAACAGCACGTGCACATGTTCAAGTACACAACATTACCATCGACACAAGCGCAGTTAAGTTGATCCACAAAGTATACAGCAAATATATATCCTGTTCCTGAAGGCGTGCCGTAGGGCTCACTTGGTTCTCCATGACAAAGACATATTCATCAGCTCTGACTGAGTAAACTAAGCGTTCTACAAAATATTGTCGTAGGCCAAAGCTAAACAGATTTCCCTCCCAGCAGTTAAGTGGAAACCCGAGGACAAAGAGAGTAGTCAGAAGCCCTGACTAGCCACCCAAAAAAAGAGAAGCAGTGTTCTTTGTTGAGGGTCACACATAGACACACGTGCCGGTCTGCAGGCTTGAAATCCAGTTTGACATGCATTTGCTTCCCCTTAACTCCTGTCTCTGTTTACATCTCAGTCTGGCTTTCTATAAGTCCGTTAACATCCGCTTCCAGTATTTCTCTTTTTGTGTTTTTTTTTTTCCCATCCAACATCTCGTTTAAATTCTTACACATCCATAAAAGCAGGGACGCCATAAATAACGAGGAGAAAAGTAATGGCGATTCTACGGGCTCATGACTGACAGTTGCCCTAGAAAATAGTATGTTTGAATTGCCATTGAAGCGGTGGGGCCCAAAGTGATTTTTTATTCACAGGGTGGCAAATCCCTGGCGGCAGCCTGTGTCCATAACTGTGCTTTTACTCTTGCTCCCCTTGAACCTACTGAAACTGCTACAATCACAAAGAGCTTTTGTACTCCTTTGGGTAAACTTGAGAACATTATGGAAAATGGGTTGCATTTATATAGCCCGTTTTTATCTTCAAGCTACTGAAGAGCGTGCTGCCTTGTTCATTCAATAATGACAGGAAAATAAAGTAACTTTTAGATCATTTCTATTCAAATATGCTTCAATGCTTCAAACTTAAACGGGAAGTCAACCTTAAACATTCCTTGACAATAACATATTATATGTGACCTCTCTAGTCTGAACATGACATTTTGATTACTATTACATTTGTGCAATATGAGTTATGAAGCAATATCCAGCCGTTTTTTATTCATCATAGGGGGGCAGCCATTTTGCCACATGCTGTCGACTGAAGATGACATCACAGTGGCGCAAGGCTCAGGCAACAACCAATCACAGTTCACCTGTTTTCTGACGATAAGCTGTGATTGGTTGTTACCTGAGACCTGAGCAACTGTATGTCATCTTCAGTCGACAGCAAGTGGCAAAATGGCCGCCTTTCATATTGATAATAACTGCTGGATTTTGCTGCTTAACTCATATTCCACTAACATAATATTAACCAGAATACCATATTTAGACTAATGGGGCTGCATAGAACATATCATTGTCAAGAAATTATTTTGGGCGGTAGACTTCCCTTTAATGATGTCAACTCAACCATAGTGAATTTCACCATCTTTACATGAAGGTCGGCTTCATTTGAGAGAGACCGAATTAATTGTTTTCAATTGTTCTTACACTTTCATAAAACCAAATTAAGATATAATATGTAAGTGACAAAAATAAAATTTGGGCTGGTAGTGTGAATTAACCCTATGTGTTCGTCAGGTGATTGACAAGTGACCAGTGCAGGGTGTACCTTGCCTCTCACCCTAAGTGAGATGGCACCCAAAACAAGATGTCAGCTTTTCCCCCAGTGCCTTATATTATAAGCTTGGCGGCCCGCCAGGCTTTTCTTGCCCCACCGCCCATCAACAAACAACAAATAAATAAATTCGGTGCAAGTCAGTCGTCGTACGACTGAAAGATAATAAGGAAAAAATGAGTATAGTTAAGTATAAGATAAGGGGCAGTGTGTAGAATTATAAACATTTTCAATGTTCATTCATTTTAGAAATCCTGTAATGTCAACAATGCACAACAAAATATGTTCTTATCACATGAACATACTTTTTTTTAATAACTAACTACAGGGAGTCCTCGAGCTACGTCACACGCAACCTATGTCGCTTCGACTTTACGGCGCCCGTGCCTCGTCTGTAGTACCGTCTTTTTGGTTAATTTCCCACAGTAATCACGCCATTTTAAAGGTATTTAAAGTTGTGTTGTTGTTACAGCAACGGCCATCCATCAGCCGGTCGGCTCGCCGTCAAGCGCATCACATTACCGTGTTTAAGCTTGAATTATCTCCGCCGTCCGTCGGCAATGAATGTCCGTGCGGAAACATGAAATATTGGTTGCGGCGTCTTCTGGGTCGCGCAAATATGTTTTTAAAAATTACTGTACAAAGTATTTTGATGTAAATATCGACTTTAACGGGGAAATGCAAATATCATTGCTTGCTGTCCAGAGTGAAATATAACACTTTCACAATCATTATCCAAAGTACCTTTTTTTTCCCACCCTCTCCAGTTTTTTTTCTTTACTCTCTAATTTCTGTATACCTTCGAGGCACGGAACATAAATGTGAGGGTTGACTGGAGTCAGATGAGAGGAGCTGCTAGTGAGGAAGCAGTCACAGAAATGAGAAAGAAGGAGGGAAATTGGAATAAAATAAGTGGAACGAGAGCAATTGAGGAAAGAGAATCGAGCAGGTCAACTCAAGCGACGACGTGTGACAGTGTATGCGGAGCGTTGCTGATGTGATGGCATGATGATGATGATGATGATGATGACAACGACGATGATGTTGATGATTCACCGCTACTAGGAAATCAGCAAAAAAGAACGTATTATTATTACATGGCGCTCAATTACAGTGCAATTTCTCCCCGGCAGCGACAACCTCTGCAGGGTTCCTCATTGAAGCTGATTTTGGGAGGCCTGCGGCGTCTGGAGCACCATTGAGCGACTCAGTGGCACAGCGAGACGTCCCCACTTGAGATAGGGGAGAAAGGGAGATGTGGGTTGGGAAGACGGGTGAACGGATGAGTAGCAGCGTGCAGTTATGAAGAGGGTGAGGAAGTCTACAAAGTGAGGGCCGCCGGCGTGGATGCATGCGAGTGCACCTGAAGGCAAGCAAGTAGAGAGCGGACAGAAGGCGACACTCATTGGGCAAACACCTGTTCTGTAATGAGCATGAGCTTGCTGCCTGGTTTTGGTGCTTTTGTATGAAAACTGAAGAGCTGCTATTCATGCGGTGTGGAGTGTTCGACAATTTTATTTGCTCTCAAATCGTCTGTGTATGTTTATAATGAGCAAGTGAAGAAAAGTCTATGTGCTGGTTCGCTTGGAACTCGGTAGTTGAATGGAGATTCAAATACCATGTGCAGCAAGGGCCTGAGGCAAGGGCAGCCTCGTAGTGTTCGAGTAGTCAAAATTGCTTTCACCTTGATTCTCTCGTTCTATGCTCAGCTTGTGAGGGGGAACTATGAGGTATATTGTGGATGTGCTTTGCGTTGCCAGGCCAACGACACTTACCGTAACTATGCGAAATTCAAAATAACATTTTCCTTTCTTAGCGGAGCTGTTTTGCTAATTAATTTCTTTATTTATTTTCTTTATTTCTTTCTCATTTTCATTTTTCATCAAATATGAATTTCAGTTTTAATTTAGTATTGTTGAATAGGTTGTATGTTCTTTTAGCATAGCTGGAGGGAAAAAAATATTTTAAAACAAAGGATAAAATCTACTGTAAAGCAATTTTGAGAATATTTATTGTGAAGATCTCAAAAGTCAATATCTAAACTCAGGACTCCACAGTAAAAACAAATATGATATTATAAATATTCAAGTAAATATACCTTCATTTTTCTAGGCCTCTCCTCCAGTTGACGTGCACATAGCATAATTGATTCCGGGTCGTGTTTAGCTAGGTGTGTAGCAATTATTTTGTATAATTTTGTCTCCAAACACTTATTATATTGCCTGCTATTTTGCTGTTTAAAGTTGAATACACTCCGCTTTAGCCCGGTTCTAGCCAGACTTCTGTGAAAAGTGTACTCAAGCACTTAATTCCAGTGATTACATGTATATCTTTGGCTAGCTTAGCAATTAGCATGGCTTCTCCACCTCTGTGAATTTACTATTTGTCATCCCCTCGTGAGAACGATACTTGTCAGATGTGTAGTTTATTCGTCGTCATGGAGGTGAAGATTACGGCCTCAGGTCGCAACGTGTTTATTTAGGCACACTTATAGCCAGCCGAAGCTTGTTAATAGCTATCTGGGTGTGGCGTATATGCACCCGAGCTTGCCTCAGCCACCTACGTCCCAAGTGTTGCGGCAACGTTAACATGTTTTCATCATACCGGAGCTAAAACAATTTCCTGCTTCCATGTCTAAGAATCCTGGGAAATGTTGTCCTACTAGCCTAGTGCTGGAGACACCGGTCAGAACCTACGCAGGTTAAGCTTTTCTGGCGGCATATTTCCATTGTAAAATGGCGCAGGTTAAACAGAACAGCCAGGTTCGATGACGAGACCAAGCATAAAAGGTTGCATAATAGTGAGTGCATTGACTTGGTTGGCACTGTTGAACTGTCACCCAAGATAGCATTTAGCAATAGCTAAAGCAATAACACAGCCACCGGTCACTAGATTGACATTCATTGATTAGCAATAAAAAAATGTTTTTTTAATATTTCCTGGTGAGAATTTATTCTACAGTATATTTGATTTTCAGCAAACCCCAAGGTTCGGGCAACAATAATAAGCATTCTCCAGAAATGATCATCCGAATAAATGCTCAAATACAATGTATGCTGTGGTTGTAGTATGTTTGGTGCCCACAGTAGCAAGCAGACCATGCTAGAGTCTCATCTGCATATTGAGCTGAATGGTCTTTAAACAGTTTAGAATGCGGGTTGTGTCCGCACGCATGCTTCTGATTGAATGTAAATGGCCACACGGATGCAGGTGAGTTAATGAGAGTGAAGCATATTGAAACGGCAGAAACCAATCAAGAAAAACAAGCGCGACTTGAGTGCACTGCCTCAGCTAACACAACGCTTCATTAGTGATGCTTGAAATGCGTCTGTGTTATGTGAACAGCGCCAACCGTAGATTCATTGATCATATAGTCTACAAAGCTGTTCTCATGAATACACTAAATAACTTGCAGTCACTGGTAACGGTAACCTTAAAATACCAAAGTGTAAAATCTATGTTTCCACAGAGTGATACAGTTCAGTTCAAGGTAGTGGTGCACCGGTCACAATCTTTTAAAAAGTTTAACCTGCCGATCCCGATTTTTGCCGATGCCGATTTTTTTCATTACAAGCAACACATACCTCCAGTGTTCCAATCTTGTTTTTTTGAAAAATATTGAACAATATCGGTGAAATAATACAAATGGATTGTTTTAACTGCACATGAAGTAGTTCTCTGAAATGAAAATGAAAATCGTATTTGTCATCTCAGCAGAACAGGACAGTGGCTGACTGTCTGAGGAGGGAGATGAGATTGGTGGAAAAGATCCGTTTATTTTTAAGGGATCGGCCGATCGCCGATCTTCCAAAATTAAGGAAATCGGGGCCGATCGATCGGTGCACCCTTACTTCAAGGTTTTGAAACAATACAACATAAGACACATGGAGGACAAGCAGCATTTTGTGTTCTTTCTTCTTGGCATGTAGATGTTTATTACAAGAAGAAGACCAGCTTTGTTTGAAAAGAGTGTTTTGTGCTCTTCTCATTCCATTTCCATTGTCACAGAGAAGTGCCAAGTTTTGACAATGGCAACACAAAAATGCTTCATTGAACTTAATTGTTCTTTTTGGTTGAAAACCCATTTTTTCCTCACAAATACACCATTATTATTCCCACGGGCGCCCTTATCTGGAGATTTATGCGTCAAAAAAAAAAAAAGACCAAAAAAGGCAGTTTTTAATATGATCTGATTTACAAGAAACCACCGCGCTCAGGGAGAAACAAACCAATCAGAGACAAGGGGCACTACTAACGGGGTGTCAATCATTGGTCACGTACTTTCGCACTGCACAGTCAGCACAGGCACATTTATAAAACATCAAACCAATGACATTTACAACTCTAGTTTTGTGACCGGCGTAAATCCTGCGCAGTGTGTGGCGTATCTTTGCGTGGTGTCGGTTACAACCTATGTTGGTCATTTTTCAGACGTGAGCAGGCTGTTTTGCCTCGGGTGCAGTGGTTTCGTGTATATCAAATTAGAAGCACAAGAGGGGGCTAGAGACATCTGGGTTTTACCTTTTTAATACCTTTTTAATTGTATAGCTATCCAAATGTCAGCTTCTGAAGAGTAAATATTATCTGATTTCTGTAGTCCTCCATGAAAGCCGACTGATTATCTTTGTGCTAAATCAAAATATAACATCTGCCTTTACTTTGGAAAACATGTTATGGGCCAAACCAGTAACGGAAACATTATTTATTTATGGAATGGATGGATGGAAATTAAAATGTTTTTAATTTAATTCATAGATTATCTCATTCACTGCCATTGACGGATATAGACATCAAAAATTCATTTGAACTATTTCTATTAGTTTAACATTTTTTCCTCTTTTGTCAACAAGCGTATGAAAACCTAGAAGAAAATATTCGTGAGTTTTTTGTTTTGTTTTATTTTTTAGTTGATCAGGGGCAGACAAAACAAGTTTGACTTCTTTCTGTCCCCTTTCATTCTTTTGCCTTACTTGGAATTTGAATGTTGCTTTTTATTGTCCTTTTTCTTTCAAAAATTAATGAAATTACTTGATTGATTGAGTTAACTAGTGAAGTCATGCAATTAATTATAATAAAAAAATGTAATCGCCTGACGCCCCTAATCTTTAAAAACTTTTTTTTAAAGATTATTTAAAAAATAGTAAGAGGCGTCAGATGATTAAATTTGTAATTAATCGCATGACTTCACTAGTTAACTCACGATTAATCACATATTTTATATCTGTTCTAAATGTACAATATTTTTTTTCTAGGTTTTCATACTCTTGTTGACAAAAGAGGAAAAAATGTTAAACTAATAGAAAAAGTTCAAAATATTTTTTTATGTCAATAGCCATCAATGAGTTAATTGACAAAATAATCAAGAAATTAATCAATTACAGCGAGTCCTCAAGTTACGGCGGAGTTCCGTTCCTACGCTGGCGATGTAACCCGAATTTCGACTTAAGTCGGATTTTCCCGTTAACGTCAATATTTACCTCAAAATACTTTGTACAGTAATTAAAAAACCCATATTTGGGCCACACGGAAGACGACGCAACCAATATTTCGCGTTTCCGGACGGACATTCATTGCTGACGGACGGCAGAGCGGAGATAATTCAAACTTAAACACGGAAATGTGACGCGCCGACCTGCTGACGGACGTCCGTTGCCGGAGGTAACAACAACACAACTTTAAATACCTTTAAAATGGCGTGATTTTTTGGCGTGGGAAATTAACCAAAAAGACGGTGCTACGGACGAGGTTGCGTGTGACGATCCATTTGTTCTGGGTTTGTTTCAACATAGTTTTGTGTCCTATTACACAATTCGCCTCAAATGCTTTTCACTAACAGGCCTTCAAACCAAACCAGGTTTCTGTGAGGATTACTCAGGATTTGAGTCAATGTTGGATTTTTAGAAGGGATGAGACATTTATCTTTTCTTTTTTCCACACATTTTTCTCTTTCATCAGCACTTTCTTCTTGCCTCTTTTGTTCTCTTTCTTTTCTCTCGCACGCCTTCTCTTCATCACAAATAGATTCAAGTTTTCTGGCCTGTTGGCATTCATCTCCAGTGGTGGGGAAATGATGAAAAAAGGAGGAAGAAAGAATAAAAGTGTCGCTGTCTCTGCTTGCTCCACAGGACTCGCTTGACAATAAGGCTGTAAAAGAAAGGGAAGATGGCCCCTACGTCGTCGCCATGACACGCCATCACCCATATCTTCACGTTACTATCACAGCCCTTGTATTCTTTCTGACAGCACGTTTTAATGCAGCCCCAAAATGCACAGGGATGAGAGTGTGATGTGGAGGAGAAGATAGCAACAAATGGCTCATGCTCAGTGCCACTATTAGCGTGTGTGGGTGTGATGATATGTTCTTGTGAATTTCCGCGTTACATGTGGATCAGCATGTTGCATGTCAATACAGTCGCCCTGCAGAAAAGTGGGCAAGCTATCGTATGCGCTCCCTCAACAACAGGCTGTCAAGTGATTTTCAGTGTGATGTGGCCATTTCGGCAGAGAGATAAACATATTCCATGCTGCCTAACGACGCTAACAGAAGGCAGTTCACGGGAAATGCTTCAGGGGATGCAATGACTACAGATAAGGTGATCAAGGCTGAAACAGCAGCAACACAAAGAATATTTTAGCCCTAATATACAACAGAATGATGTTATCATGTTGCCACATCTCTCCTTAGAACTTCACATGCAATGTGTTTCGGAACAAGGTTTGAGTTTGCTTCTGCCATGGCTTGGGTTTAGTTGAGCTTTTGTTTGATTTTCAAGTTTCGTTCATGATCTGTGTTTTTGTCATATTGTCCTCGTGTGCTTCCCCCCGTCTCGTCAAGCCTGATCATGTCCACCTGCGTTTGCCTGCCCTTCATCGTGTGTCTACCAATCAGTGCCCTCAGCCACTTGTGTCTCACACAGGTGTGTCTCGTGTCATTAGTGTGTGTGTATACAGGCCCCGTCCAGACGGAAGCAAAGTTTGTTCCTTAAACAGATCTCGTACACACAGACGCATTTTAAGACTTGCGTGTGTCCGAAAAGAAGACGCTGAGGACGTAATGTATATGCCAAGTCGGGAGTGGCGCTGTAGCGCAGCCACAGGGAGATAACGGAAAGCGTAGAAGAAGAATCAGCGAAGAAGACGGGCACTTTTTTTTTCTTCTAATTTTATTGCAATCTACAGAACAAACATGGCTTTGCGTGTATCAAAACAACATGAAAAAGACGAACACAGGAGAAATGACAATGGCGGGTGATTCGAAATATTTTTGCTGCAAAAGCTTAAGCAAGCTAAGGAGGCTGCGCAAAACGAACTACGACACGGCTATCCGCAATTGTTGTTGACAGACTGACGGTTCGCGCGCAGTCACGCGAGAATTGCCGCATACGTCATCAATCTGCGACAATGCGTCGTCATGGAGCTGCGATCATTACGTCATCACTGGAGGAGTATCCTGCATCTTTCCACTTTAGAGCCAAGTTACAAAAGTGATCGGTTTCAAGCTCCGAAACCGCGCCATCGTGTGGACAAACGGCCTAAACGGTAAGAAACTTGGGAGGATACATTGAAACTGGCTATCGTGTGGATGGGGACATAGTCTCTCGTCTCCCCTCTTCATATTATCATCGTTATTATTCCTCCGGTCATGCTGTTGAGTTTTTGCCCTGTCGTTTCCCCCCCACGTTTCGCCTTGCTTGTTTCTTAATTGAACCTAATTTTCTTGCCCTGCCAGCACCTTGTTTGTTTCCTTAATTTTGTTTTATTAAACCTCTGCTTTGAAAGTCACCGCTGCCTCCTCTCTGTGCTTCGCCGCATTTGGGTCCACCTCCAAATAGGGCTGGGCAATAAATCGAAATTAATTCGATTAATCGTCATTTTGAATATTGCTAAATCGAACTTTGTCTTCTGAATTATTAAAGGCTGATGTTTTTATGTTCTGTTACATCCAGATGTTATTGTGAGTTGTAATTTTGCTAACTATGAATGTTAAGTTCTTGTTGAAACTGATTTAAAATCCGTATACAATATTGTCGTCTGAACATTTTGCACAGGAATTATTTTTAAATTAATGACACCTTTAAATTGTTTGTTGGGTTTATTAATTTAAAATCGTAATCGTCCTGAATGACAAAAAAAAAAAATCTAGATTTAATTTTTTGCCCATATCGCGTCGTGTCAACATCATCACTAGTAGAATTACCGGTAATCTGCGGTCATAACAAACCATTGACGTAAAGATTTGTTATTAATCTTACTTGAGTGTGGTAGTGAATGTGAAAGTAAATAATTATTTATTGATGTTTCAGTCCTGTGATTGACAGGTGATCAATCTATATCGCATTAGCCTCAATTTAGATGGGACTAGCAAGTCTACTCAACTCTTAGCCCCTTGAGAATATGGTTTCTATTTCAAGTTTATCTTCGAGTATGTATCAGTAACTCCTTAATGAACGCTAGATATATTTAAAGAGAATTAGGAAACACAGTTGGAATACATTAAATGGCCAAATAAGCCCCATTCAAAAATGTTGTGCGTCTCCATCTGTGAGAGCAAATCAACCTGGGACGCAGACTTCAGACAGCAAGGAAACTTCCCCTCCCCCCTTTCCCGCCTCGTCTTCATATCTTTCTCTTTGTCTCTCACGGGGTTGTCTGCTAAGCCTCTTACCTACGGGATTATTGGCAACGCTACGTATTATACAGCTTCATTCATCTGGATGATGTGTTATTAATGTGTCGGGAATGAAACCATCTGTAACGGCAGCAGAGGATGATGGGAGGATGGTGGAAGATTGAAGGTTGGGGCCAAGGGGGTACCTTGCAGTCGTCTTTAGAGATGGCCTCAGTTGACGTGATTGATGCTTTTAAATTATAGGGGATCATGCTGAACACACAGACACACCTGTGCAATCTGTGCAAATAAGAATGGAGTCTAAAAAAAACCCCCCAAAAACAAAGTTGTTAAATTGCATTGAGATGATCATCAATCTCAGTGAATCAAAACTGTCTGTGTGGTCTCATAGGTGGTAACAAGATTGCCGTTTTAATCTAGTGGCTCGGATTTGTCATTTCCCGACAGCCGTGTTGAGGGCATGAAAAAAAAGTGTAATAGCTCACATCACTTTGTGGTTGGCTTCAACACAACATTCTGTTATGCCTGAGCACAGCCAGCTTGTCTTTGTTTTGCTCTTTGGTTTGGAGATTGGCGAGACAAAAATGGTCCCTTTGCAGATGCTACACTTTGCACAAATTAACAGAGGTGGGTTCGTCAATGAATTTGGAGCGTCTGTTATTCGTCGTTCGTCAATGGTCAGGACACCGGTCCGTTAGCGTTAATCTTGTCATTATTTCGAGCCGAACCAAACTGCTATTGATGATTATGTTGACGAATGAAAAACCCCGTCCGTCAATTTTTCCAAGTTTCCCGTCATTGGCTATTAGCAGTGCTGTCAAAGTTATAGCATTAAATCATTGATTAACTCATTCACTGCCATTGACGGCTATAGACGTCAAAAATTCATTTGAACTATTTCTATTTCTAACTATTAGTTGAATTTTTTTTTTCCACTTTTGTTAAAAAGAGTATGAAAACCTAGAATTTTTTTTTTGTTCATTTAGAACAGGTATAGCGTGAATTACTGCGATACATTTTGGGGATTAACTCATTCACTGCCATTGACGGCTATAGACGTCAAAAATTCATTTGAACTATTTCTATTAGTTTAACATTTTTTCCACTTTTGTTAACAAGAGTATGAAAACCTAGAAAAAAATTATGTACATTTAGAACAGATATAAAATGTGTGATTAATCGTGAGTTAACTAGTGAAGTAATGCGATTAATTACGATTACAATTTTTAATCGCCTGACGGTCCTAATTTTTAATAATCCTTTCTCTTTTTTTTTTATCGCGTCAGGCAATTAAATGTTTTAATTGTAATTAATTGCATGACTTTAATAGTTAACTCACGATTAATCACAATTTTTAAATCTGTTCTACATGTAAAATTTTTTTTTTTAGGTTTTCATACTCTTGTTAACAAAAGTGGAAAAAATGTTAAACTAATAGAAATAGTTCAAATGAATATTTGACGTCTATAGCCGTCAATGGCAGTGAATGAGTTAATCACCAAAATGTATCGCATTAATCATGTATTCACGCAGATGAATCACACTTATTAATTTTGACTTAAGATGATCCTTTAGTTTGACAACGGATGGTTACATTAAAGGTAGCACAGGTTGTGTTTGAGCAATAAACATAATTAAATGCATAAGTAAAGCATTCAATAAATATTTGCGTATGACATTCAGAATGTTTTTTCATGTCAAAATATTGGGGTCATTTTTTTTTCATTTTAAATTACGCAAGTAATTAACTGATTAGAAAAAGTGGAGAATGAGAGTGTTTAGTGGATCAAAAAATGTTGAAGCTTCCCCTCATAACCTTAAATGTAGAAAGGATTAACAGGTGCTCTTCAAATTTGGCGGGCAATTTTTTTTTAGATAAAAAGCCTTTTTAATTATGTGATTAATAATTTTTAATAAAAATTCCAAGAAGTGATTAATCTGAATAAAAAAAATATCGTTTAACAGCTCTAGTTAATCAACAAAACAGGCATCTGTCATTGACGGATTGACAGAACTTCCGTTGCTAAATATTTTTGACAAATATTTTTATTTGTTTACATCTGGTGGCAAATAATAGATCAATTTTAAACTGGATTAACTTTAGGGAACTATTTATTTAAATTTGCAGTTAAGTTAACTTTATTAGAGATGCTACTGACCCTAAGAGCTCCCTGCACCTCTGGTTAGAATTTAGAAAAAAAAGATGTTTATTGTCTACAATCAAAATTGAGCAAATTTGAAAAGTTGTTCAATAAAGAAATGCTTAAAGACATAACAACCAAGTTAAGAATTGGATTGTATTTTTTTTTTTATATTGATGCCAACATTTTATCTTTTAGTGAAAGTGAATATTGACTCCAAAAATCGGTTATCAGCCTCTTTGACAACTAATACTCATATTGGTATCAACCCTGAATAAAACCATATCGGTCAATTTATTTATTTTATTTGTCCAACTGTCAAACACATGAACAAGTTACACAAAAAGGGACAAAACATTGTATCTTTTAGCAGCAGTAAGAAAAAGCCACTGAGGGATTTGACAACCATGTGAAAGATGTGAAACCAAACCAAACCAAAAAGATTTTAACCAACCGCGTCTCATAGCGGCAACAAGTGTGGAACGGCAATTTTAGATGTACAGATGTTACACCTGCTCAACTTAATGATGCAGTAAGCATGTACCCTGTCAAACATGACACTCATGGCCCTTTTCACCCAAACTCTCATCTCTTAAGTGAGAGTCAACAGAGGTGACATGCGTCCTTCCAGTAGGTTTTCTATTCCCGCTTGTGTGTAGCATTTCCAACATCCTGACACCTATTGACCAGTTGAAGGGTTGTTCGTCCTTCACACAAAGTCAGCAAAGAAGCAGAAGAGGACCCTCAGACAGCTTACATGGATACGGCACTGAAGAGGCCTACACAACTTTCAGCACCTGTGCTCCAAGGAGTGTTTCACAGGTTCGTGTCTGTGTTTGAGATGCTATGGATACGCAAACTTTTAGTCTGCACACTATAAATAGTCGGAAGTCTTAAAATTCCAAAACAGCAACTAACTAGGTTTTTTTTTCCCCCTTAAGTTGCATTATAATAATGAAAGGTTTTCCCAGTGCGGGATTTGAAGTGTGATGGCGTCATGTGTACAAATTACACTTCAACATCAAAGTGTCTGAGGTTTGGATGTGCCTCTTTCAAGTCTGAGGCGGATCCCACTTCCCTCAGATCTGAGTACGCTTCCACCTCCATTTCAGACTTAACGGCATTTGATAAAGAGGCTCAAATACCCGAGACCAAGTGATGGACTGATCAGCAGACTGTACTTTGTTTTTCCTTCATTAAAGGCTTCACAAAGAAGCCCGTTATTGATGTAATCATTGGGGTGTTTGATTTTCATTAAATTAAAAAAATAATAATAATTTTAGATAGCGTCCACAAAGTGTCTTGTAATTAGGTATGTGGCTCAAATTGAAGCGACATTTACTTCCATGGGAGTGCCAATTTAAAAATCAATTACCACCACTAAAATGGCTGCGCTATGATACACAACAGTGACAGTGACTGGCACTTGAAATGGGCCGGAAACAAATTTCAATTGCCATAGATGCAATGCGAGATACACAACCATATGTTTGTACTGCTTCTTCACGTCAACAACGCATGTTATTAGGCGTCACACAACGACTGGCTCAAAAAAAACGTCAAGATGATGTGACTATTTCAAATATTTAACCCGGTCAGGAGACGAGGTGCGGCAGATTTTAGGCTACCAAAAGGATAAGGATAATTTTGTATGTAGTTAAATAAATTGGGGGTGTTTGGTTGAAGTTCGTATCACTGCAACTGGGCATTTGTGTCTGTGTGCACACAATGTCTTTTTTTTTTCTTTTCCTGACAAGACAATAAAATAACTACAGCGCTAGATTTCAGTGCCGTGTGTAAATTCAACAGACATTGAATTTATTTGTTGCCGTATATCCAACCTTCCATTTTTACTGCTGTCCACAGTCACGGGAAAGTAGGGGCCATATCCTCGTTGAAGTTTGGTAGGAGGCAGGATACACCCTGCATTGTTTAGTCAAGGGCACAATTCCAGACAGAAAATATTGACATTATTACCTACAGTATCAGTCCCATTTGGTGCCACGACACTATTAGTGACCTTGCATATCATTATTAATGAAACTGATAACGCTGCATATTTATCTACATTTCCTAATATTGGCAACAACAGAAAAGACATGAGGTCACGGGTCATTGGTTGTCTCTAATTAATGGGGTGGAGGTCATGACTGCAAATGTCTCCATCCAAGCCTTTATGGACAACGCGTTAATGCATTAGTGGTCAAACAGAAACGAGCCATTCCCTGTTTCTACTAAGATGGGATAGAGACTCAAAATTTCTGCATTTCTCTTAGCAAGAGAAATGAGGGTTCCAATCGAAAGCCAATTCATCAAAGGGTACATGTACATGGGATGAATTACACCCAATAGGAAATAAAGAACATTCATTTATTTACATTGAATTTAATATTGTGCAGTTTTATCAGAACTAGAATATATATTTTTTTTTTAAAGAGCAAAGCACATCTCTTAATGGAAATGGTGTTTTCAATCTTCGCTAGCAATCGACAAGAGACACGTAGCGTAGCGTTATGTACCCTTTTTTGGTACTGTGTATTGATTTTCATACAATTAAGTTCAACATGTAATTTATTTTTAAATGCCTGTCCTCTTGTTTTCTCTTGCATCAGGCAATCCATCAAAAAATCATCCGAATAGAAATGAAAGAAAAGCAAATCATATTTGTAATATTTGTTAGCACACGAGCGTCGTAATTGTGGTTGTGGTATGTGCTGGCAAACTAGAGTGCAAACGTGGAGACAGCAGCGGGAATTATGACGTCCAATACCACCTTTTCCCATTTTGCCATGGGAAAGATTATGAATCATTTGTAGATCGTAATGGAGATGGAAAAGACTTACAACTAGGTAACGTTACACACTGCATGGTGACTAACAGGGAAAGTCTTTACAACGTGGACACCCACTGGAAACATCCTGACTGTATGTAATGGCAAACGGGAAGAAAAAGCTGACGACCAGATGTGAAGCCCCAAGAAACTTCCGCTGCCTCCTGCTGAAAACAGATTGTTGAAAATCTGGCCGATTAACATTTCCTCGCGTCTACCGAAAAGTCTGGCTCGATAAAAGTTTCAGTAATGGCGATAACGGGATGCCATTTCGTGTCTGAGCTGATACGAGGGACAACAGAACAGAGGTTCGCATGACGAATCGGCAAAGGGTAACCAAGGTTCACGGGTATAGAATATAGAACACAGAGTAAAAGACTGGATTGGACTAAGAGGAGAAAATATCTCCACACGCTTGCATCACTTCCCACAGGACCAAACAACCACTAATGACAAGTTTGGCTCCAACCAGCTGGAATGGCAAAACCAACATATCATTTCCATCTAGCACAAGTTGCCGCATCAAAATGCAGCTATTGTCATAGTGTGCCTTCTGGCTCCTTCGACTGCGGATGAGAAGTGCTGCCCTCTTTTCTATGAGCTATTGTGACTCACGAAGCATCACTTGCTGTTTATGTGTTACTCTTAAGGCAGGCCGGGACGACTCTGCTTTGCCGAACCGCATTCGCTAACATCCACTCACACACGCCACCCACAATGGTAGGTAGGTAGACAAGAATAATAATAACAATAAAAGGCTGTGATTATCCACTTGAGGGTCTAGAAAAGACTCATTGAATATACCCAATGCAGAGAGTGGGACAAGCATGATAGACCGTTTAAATGACTGGTGGACGTCCATTAAGGTTGTGTTAAGAGTCTCAAGCAGTTGACTGGCCATGACTTTTCCAATGATAGCAAACGGTCATGGATACTGAGAATGAGTGCGTTTTAATAATGGAAGACATTTGAATAAATATACCGCCAACATTAGGGATGTGAATAGCATTTTCTTTCAGACGTATACCAGTACGAGTAGTCACCGACCGACACTAGGGGTGGGAATCTTTGAATGTTCGATTCGATTCCGATTGTTTATTCAAAATGATTTGATTGACAATGATTTTTGCTTCAATCTATAGATGTGCAAGGAATTGTAACAATCTACTCCAATCTGACTCGCTAATGCTAATTAGCGCGCTACTCACGGCACTTCTTTCACTCAAAAGAACGGCTCCACGCTGAAAAAATAAATAAAACTTTTATTGGAATAACTTGATCGTGACTTTTTCCTTCTACTCTCTAACGTGGCTACAAGTTAACAGTGTATTAGACTGCGTCGAACCACACTGCCCCTCAGTGGCCAAACCGGGTACAACATGAACAGCGCTCCAAATAAAGGCACACACAGACAAAGGCAAGACAGTATAAAATAATTTGAATAAAATCGATTATGGGACATTTAAAATTGATTCTGAATCGTACTAAATGAGAATCACGATTCTTATGAAAATTGATTTTTTTGTTTTTTTGGGGCACACCCCTAACCGATACCATGCACTACACACATAAAATGTTCCACCCCAAAAAATCAATAACAGATACTTCCAAAGAAAGACCCAGGGTTTCTCCTAGTGCTTTATGGGCCTGGCAGCCTTTTCTTGCCTCCCCGCCAGGCCCCGTCAATGACAAGTAATCGTGGCATGTCGTGGGCCGTGCACAAAGCCTCAAAGAGTTTTCTGGGAGAAACCCTAAAGATCCATATATCCCAAAATAAATGTTTTCCTTAAAATTGAATGAAATTAATGGCAATTTTCTATTCTTCTCATTTCTAGGTCCTGATCGTAAGGCAGCCACAAATCGGCTGCCGTCGCAAGTACCAATACCTTAAAATAAGGCCAGGCATCGGCCCGTTAGTAATAACTGGTATCGGTACTCGCCCATCCCTAGTCACAATAGCAAGACGTGATTCTGACAAACTGATCCCTTCTGAGTATGCGATGAATCAAATTGTGTCCGAAAAGCAAAATAAATCATAGAAGAAGAACTTCCTCATGGCCGAAAAATCCTTAAATAAATTGTTCATCTTCACAGATAAAACTGCATCAACGTTATCTTGCAAGACTGTGATATTATGTTGTGATATTGAGACAAATACAAGAAAAAAATGCAATTTCCAATGTTGGCAAAAGTCAGTCCTAATCCACGCCGTTATCTGGATACAAAATCAAATGAATCCTTCCAAGGCCCATTACCACCACTATGGCATGTATAAAACGGTATAAAGTGTTTCAGAAAAATCCTACTAACAAGCTAAAAGCAAGTAATGTATTTAAAATAAAGTTTAAAGTTAAAACCAGGCCTAAAGTCACTCCCAGCAACTTATTGTTATTTCATTAGAGATAAGAAAACATGTCCTTGGCATGACTTTGAATTGTTAAGATGCCGGCAAGTGGGATGAACGCTCCCGCCAGAAAATGTCTCACTGCAAAGTCTGCGGAGGGGACCGACGATACAGTGCAAGTCTCAGAATGTGCGAAGGCCACGGTTAATCATAACCCATTCACAGTCGTCTACAGGTTGCACGCGGTCTGACGAGCGTGCTTCCGCTAAACAGCTGGCAGTTTTATGAAGGGAAAATGCTGCGTGAATGCCAGATACAACTGCGTGTCATTTCTTGAGGGCAGCCTAACGTCTTGTGAGACCACGTGAAAGAGAAGTTCCATTTCCCAGGATTTAATGCCAGCCGTCAGGCTGTAAAAATGAATAACATGCTGAGCGGAAGTCCTGCTCAAACGCAAAGCGGCTCGCTGTGCAACCTCCAGGGCACAAGCTGAGTGTGCAAATAAATATTTGGATGATTTTCTTTCTCTTTTAGTAGCTTACCTTGGTTACTAAAAATCCACTTGTTCTGTACAGATTTAGGTTTCCACTGGTTTCACGATCCTAACCTCAACCAGTATAATCACAACCAATAATCATGTTAATTGATCAATACCGCTGTCAATATCAATCTAAAGTGATCATTTTGCAAATGCTTCGATTGAAAAGTTGTGGCTTGTGAGCATATTGATTCATTTGTACATACAGTCATCCGAAGCAACTTCTAGGGATAATAAACAGCAGAACATTCTAAATGACGTTCAATTTTAGACCATATCTGCCATCTTCTCAGGTAACAGACCTAAGGAAGGATTTGCCATCATGCATGCCGTCATTGCTCCCCGGAGTGGCCAACACCACTGAGTTCACATTTCATCCTCAGCTTTGGCATTTGCATTTCCAGTCAGGAGTAGAGTGTTGCGATGCGCCTCCTGTCCTCAGCATCAGAGGAGCCAAGAGGCCACACGTGTGTGTGACTGCAGGCATGCTGTTATTTGCCTCCCGGGCTGCCGACGTTCAAGACAACAAATAATAAGGCCCGGTCGTGCGCTCGTCTTCTACACTGGAGGACAAGGCTTCCACACCAGCTGCATCTTCCACGACCGCACGCTTCGCTCAATACGAGGATAGAACATGTGTCTTACCGGCTGCTGTATGTGACGAGAGGCTCCTCTTTCAGGCGGCGGAAGATGCTGCCGCCGCTGCCGCTGCCGTTGCCGTTGCAACCCATGCTGCAAATAGTCGCTGCCAGCGGCTTTGTTGCCCGCTACCCGGTCCCTCTTCTCCCGCACGTTGGAGCCTGCGTCGCCCCGGCTGTCTTGATCGGAGTCGAGGCTGCTGAAGTTCCACACGATCAGCGTCTGCACCAGCAGCACCGTGAGGGCTACGATGAGGGCGGACCGAGACCGGCGGGCCAGCCTGCGAGCACACGCGCCGCCGACCATCTTCGCAGCGGGCAGCACAGAGCTGGAGGAGCGGCCGTGTGTGTGTGTGCACTGTGCAGCGAGGTTGGAGACTGGGGAAAGCTGTGCAAGTAGGAGGGAGGCGGGAGGAGGGGTGATGGAGGGGGAAGGCGAGAGCGAGCCACACGACCGTGGAGGCTGGAAGACGAGCAGCATCGGCAGGAGAAGGACAGGGCCACCGTGTGGTGGAACTTGGTGTGGAATAAATACATAAATAAATAAATAAATAAATAAATAAATAAACGTTGGTGGTGGTTCCAAAAACTTTCATTTTAACGACATTCAAGTAGTGTCGTTTGGGAAGTGAGGACACTAATTGTTGAAGCTTTCTGGATGTAATTCTTTCGCAGTCTTGCTTGATCTTAAGTTGCTCAACAGTCAAAGACTCCGTTGTTGTATTTTACACTTCATCCATTTTCAATAGGAGACAGATCTGGACTGCTTGCAGTCCAGTCAAGTCACTCTCTATGAAGCCATGCTGTTGTCACATATGCAGAATGTGGCTTGGCATCCATTGTCTGGCTGAAATAAGCAAGTCCATCCCTGAAAAAGAGGTTACTTTGGATGTCACCATATGTTGCTCCAAAAATGTTGCCTTAATAACAGATGTGTAAGTTACCCATACCATAGACACCATGCCGCTACAGATGTTAGTTTTCAAACTTATAGGTTTGCAAATCATGATCGTCTCTTGATATTTTAATAAACATCCCAATTTAATTGGAATTAGGGTTTGTTGGCCTACCTTGTGTACCCAAATAAGTTGGAAATAAAAAAAACTAACCCATCTGGCAAAGTAGCAAGTGTAAAGTACTGATAATGGTTTTCAAATGTAGTAAATAGAAGTAATACGTTTTCAGAAAAATTTAATTAATACTCGAAAAATCAGTTTACAGCAATTACGTTTTTGTACTTACACATATTTTGCTGTCGGAATTTGTAAAAAAAAAAAAAAAAAAAATACCCAAACATAATTGTCTCATTTCTATTACAAAATGGATGGCATTATGACCACATTATGTATACACTTTCTAAATTAGATGCACGCTCTAAAATGTATATTAAAATTCAGACATCTGTGGTGTGGGACTTGAGTTCCTGCACGATGGCACTACTTCATTGCACCCTTTACGACTTGACAATTCAAATGAGAAGCATTGCGGCTTGAGACAATCTGGCAATTTGAAAATACTTGTAAATGTTTCAAGTTGGATTCCAGCAGGAGCACTCCTTCACATTCTTTCTCCCAATTTTTCAAGTGGTCAACGACCTACAGAGATACGAGGCCTGGCCTTCTTGAGTGTTTCTTATCATTTGTTTGTGCTCATATGCAGATAGATGTGGTTGTGCACACACACATGAAGCTGTGAGAAAATAAAATGTTATCACTATTCAGTGAGGCACTTCACTATTTGTTTGCCTTCTTATGTTATCTTCATCTCACGTTCTATTCTGCTTTTTTGTAAACAGATGATGCCGTCTTTGTACGAGTTTCACAGTGCATGTGTGGGCGGGTGATGTAAAGTTGGCCACGAAGATCATAAATCCACGTCGTGAAATATCCACTTGGAGACCACCTTGTCCCCAATCATTCGTGTCCATGTGTACATGGATGTAGGGCCACTAGTTTCTGAAAAGTTGCATTGGATACCATAGTTTGTGCAGCTGTCCCTCATCTTACATTCACCTTCCCTCACACTTGTCTATTGACACAGTGTTCCCCAAATTTATTTTTACATGTCCTCTATAATTAGCTTTTTTTCTTCAAGCGTTTGGGATGAATACTTCAGTGGTTTATTATAGTAGAAATCGACACTTTAAAGGAAGATGTGGGGAGTGTTCATGTTTTAATATAAGATCTAACATCATGGGTCTATTTCACAAAGCAGGTTGAGGGGTAAGAAAACAACAACAAAAGCAGAGGGCGGCGCCGCGCACTGCGCTTCCCCGTTGCCATGGTGACTCGACAAATCGAGGCTCCATGGGTGGTCTTTTTAGTGTAGTGGCAATGCCAGGTGAAAACTACTCTGCGTTGATATAACTACCTCAAATCAGCTGTCCTGGAATCGAAAACGCAGAGTTTCCTATCTCAAGGCATGTCAACTCGCTCTCGGTGTTGAACATGCTTTGTGAAATGGACTCCTGGTTTAGTGTCAAGAAACCGTCAAATGTGGGAAACTCTGCGTCTTCCGTTTTAGAAAGGAAGGTACCGGTAACTGAAACCAGAGGAAAAGAGGTAACTTAGCCTGTTTCATAAAAAGAGGTAATTTAATCTCTCGGTCAATTACCGTAGTAACACATTCAATGAAACTAACCTGGTCGGTCGCAGGTTTATCACAATAAACCTTGAGGTTTTCTCTGTCCCCGCCTCCTTTTAGCCACACACGACATTTCATTTCCTCATTCCTAAAGTCCGCTGGGGCAAGTTTTTGCGTAAGTACGCCTATAGTCTATAGCGTAAAGTCACGAACATGGCATGTCCTTTTTGACAAGGACCCTATTGATGTTTTCTTAAATATTTGGCGTGAGCGGTACCGTTTCACATCACAGTCCATCATCTACATACACATCTTAATCCATCCTTACATTTGCAATTAACATTACTCCACCATCCCCCCTCCGCAGGATTGCACCTAAATGAAATGAATTAATGAGCTACCATTCAACAGTTTTCCCCTGTAATATTATTGTGATTGCAAAGGACTACATTAAAATTTCCGCATTGACCCAAGCAGCAACGTTTTCCCTCGCCGGCTTCCTCTGCGGTGTTGCATGTTCAAATTCGCCATATGATCGCATTAAGGTTTCCAGTTGAGAGGGGGGAAAATCACGGAAGCAGAGGGCGGCACCGTGCTCTGCTTCCCCGTTGCCATGGTGACTCGACAACTCGGGGCTCCATTGATTTGGTCTTTTTAGTGTAGCGGTAACGCCAGGTTAAACTACTCTGCGTTGATATAACTACCGGTACCTCAAATCAGCTGTCCTGGAACCGAAAACACAGAGTTTCCTATCTCAATGTATGTCAACTCGCTGTTCAGTGTAAGTCTCGGTGTTTGTTGAACATGCTTTGTTAAATGGACCCCATGTCATCTCACCATGTGTTGGTAAACAGAAGAGGAGTTTAAAAGTCTCAGTAGAGGCAGAGCTTCAGGCATACTTAACGTGTATTTCTCAAACTGAAGATTGAATTAGATGAAGACAAGTGAAAAGTGTCAAAATAAAAATAAACCAATACTGCAGTGCGACCCTCCGTCTCCCGGTGGCTCCTTTTGTTCGACCATTGGGCCGAAAGTTTGGCGACATGCAATGGGAGTTGTCCACGGAAGTGACTCTGACTGAGGGAAACATCTCCCCTGCACCCCCGACCGGGTCAGAATACCGAGCAGGAAAGGAAGGATACAACTGTCTAGTGTGACAAAAAAGGCAAAACTGAAATCGCACAAGTGTCGCAGGAGGACGCCGATCAATATTGGAGCAGCGTTAATATTGAAGTAGGTGGAAAAAACTAAGCGGATGAAACGGGACCCACAGCTTGCTTTCTTTTTGTTAAAAAAGGTAAGACCTCGTCATGAATATGCGATAGGGTCTATTTATGATAAGCAATAGACAATAAAACTACTACTAACTAACGTCTCGCACTTTGGGCACGTGCACATCAGTGGCTTCAATTCCGCTTTTCGCCAGAGGGGTCGCAAATCTGCAAAACCCCTGTATTTGCGAGCCCTCTGGCGAAAAGCGGAATGGAAGCGGAATATATTTATATATTTGCTTTGCTTCAACATAATCAACAATGAGGAAAAATTATGTTGATGGAAGGTCCATAGAAAACTGAGGGTGGAAACCAAGAAAATTGATAGATGCAGATTTTTAATGACAGACTCTGTTTTGGGTTTTGCATGTCAAACATTTGATTGTGACTCGATTATATACTGCAAAGGCATTTGAAAGCCATAAAAAGAAGTGATCATTTTAATTACGGTGCTGTGGTGTTTATCCTTTGTGAGTGCCTTGACTGTTGCACACATACCAACATATTTTAAATAGCCAAAAACAGCAACCACCAAAGTTGTTCTCCTTGACATGCTAACCTTGTGTTGCTAAACTGACAAGGGAGACATTCCTGACATTTTCAGACAGGGGCGGAGCCAGAATTTTTTCAATAGGATGTCCAGGACGACAGAATAATGACTCACTCAGTCTCAGCCGTCAAACTCAAGGCCCGGGGGCCAGTTCTGGCCCCCCATATAATTTTAGCCCCCCAAACCCCCAAAGCTAATTATGTGTATCAGCTTCATGTTTCTTTCTAAAATGGCAAAATTGCAAATTATCCTAACTCATTCACTCCCAGCCATTTTCACTTTGCTCCCCGCTGTTTTACTGGGTTTTGACTGATTTTGCAAGGCCTACAGAATATTTTGTTCTTTTGCTATAAAAACATGGTATCTACCAAAAGAAAGATTATAGCGTCTCTTCTTTCATCAGGAAAAAAAAGTATATTTGTATACGTTTCTGTTTTGCAGCAATTAGCATTAGAATATAGCTAAGTTTTATCATCATTCACAAATCTGTTGAAAATACTAGGGGAAAGAGCTTGTTGCAACATGGCCCTGGTTGATCTCTTATACTCTGCTGCCACCTGCTGTCAGTTTTTTTGTAATTACTACCATTGCTTTAGGCGACCTCTTCAGGTCAGATGCTGCATCAAAGCCTTCTGTATGCTCTAGCACAGTGGTGGCCAAGTTTGGTCCTCGAGAGCCCCTATCCAGCCTGTTTTCCATGTCTCCCTCCTTCAGCGCAGCTGAATCTAATGATCAGCTAAACAGCACGCTTTGCAGAAGCCTGATAACGAACCTGATCATGAATCAGATTTGTTAGTGGAGAGAAACATGGAAAACAGGCTGGATAGGGGCTCTCGAGGACCAAACTTGGCCACCCTGCTCTAGCATAGCAAAACCATAAAAACGTATAAATACGTTTTTGGGACCACATCAATATTTAAAATAGAATGTTTTTATAAATTTTTGGGAGCAAATAAGTTAACTACGATATTGCAAGCATGTTTTTCTGTTCGCAATCCAACTTTTAAACTAAATATAATACACAAACAGCTTTTACTGGCCTCTGATTTCAAAATGACGGTAGTTTTTCACCGATTTGTTGTGTATATGTAATATGAGACGATGATAAATTTTTTTGGTGTGTGAAAGTGTGAATGTAATAACCTTGATTAATGTTCACTACAAGTGTCAATGCTTATTTTGATAAATGTTCAATCTGAATGTATGGTGACAGCGCATCCACGTGCCTCAGTGTAATGCAATCATGTAGAAACGGCAGTAAGGCGGAACTAATTATCTGCACCGCATAATCACGTTCATCAAAACCTTCCCTTAGAAATGAGGGTGGCCAGAGACTGGCCTGACCCGGTTTTCAGAATATGCAAGAGTCACAGAGAGCCAAGAACAAGTGAGACGAGCAACTGCACAAAGGTAATACACTATTAATTAAACAGGCAGTGCTAGTTGAAAAAGTACAGTAGCGTTGATAATGTACTCTAAACCCAATATTTCAATGAAACTACTCCAGGGGTAGGCAACCCTGGTTGTTGAAAGCCACAGTCCTGCTTGTTTTAGATGTCTCCCTCCTTCGGCACAGGTGAGGATCGTTATCAGGCTTGCTGATGATGATTAGTCAATTGAGAATGTGAGAAATATTTAGATTGTGTATAGCTGAATGTGGATTAAGCATGTTCTCGAGGCAAAATATTTCAAACCAGCAGTCACTGTTGATTGAACAAGTCAGCTAAGGCCCAAATCGTCATCATTAGCTAGAAAATAAAGCAAATAAGGAATGTAACACTACTTAAAGGGGAAGTTAAACCAAGAGTTTACAATACAATACTAATCTTAAATTAATAATAATAATAATAATAATAATAATAAAAGTAATTATAATAATAAAAAAATGTTGTATGCGCTTAATATAAGGCAGAAAAATCCACCCATTTGTATCCATCGCAGGGGTCGGCCATTTTGCTACTATAGATTGAAAAAATAAAAAATAAAAAAAATCGACAATTTCATGGAGCTGAAAACCCAAACGCAAAGTAGCAGGGAGGGTGCAGGTTTGTGCTAAAAAAGTAGTTTAATTACAAAAATAACAAAAGGCAAACAGATACTTGGTTATTTAAAGAACAACCAAATACTTGGGAACAACTAGACTTAACTCAAGACAGCAAACTGCAGCAAGACGTGACATGGACATGATTGGACAACGAACAAGGACTGAAAGAAAGCTGGGAAAACAAAATATACGCAAGCTGACAAGACAACGAGAGACACCTAACAAGACACACATGGCTGAGGCAGCTGATTGGATGGCACAAGGGACAAGTAGCCGGACACAATGACCTTAATGAGACACTAACAAAGGCAGAAACAAGGAAAACATAACAACTACAATGCAACCTAATCCAAACCAAGCAGAACACAGATCATGACAAGTTGTTCATGTGTACATGTAACGATTAATCACGGCTCACCTGTTTTCTGGTCATGTCACATTCACAAGCTGAGCTGTAATTGGTCGTTACCTGAGCCTGAGCAACTGTGATGCCATTTTCAGTTGACAGCAAGCGACAAAATGGCCGCCACCTGAGATACATAAAAAAACGGTGTTTAGTGACAATTTAAAGACAATTTTTGGTCTGACTTCCTCTATAAGTGTCACTTCTTGTCAACTTTTCTCATTTAAATATTGTCAGGTCACTGTCATTTGTAATAAACATTATTTTTCTTGACATATTTTTATGATTTCATTGCAGCAAAAACGATGAACTTGGTGCTATAGCTACAGGCAGACAGAGACAACACTCCAGCGATAAGGCTTTATGCGTGACACTCCACAGATATTTGCCAAACTTCTAAATGCCAACCAAGCCTTTGTTCATCAAGGTGAGTGAGGAAGATGGGACGGGCGGGCTGAAAAGGATAGAAATGCAAAGCTGGTAATTACAACAAACGTGAGCATGATAACACAGGATGGAAGGCAGCGAGGGAGACGACACAAAAACCGTAAAATGAGAGCAAAATGAAAGAAAAGTGAGATGAAGAACAGCTCAAATAAAAATAGATATTCATAAAGTAAGCTTATAATAGCTTATGATAGGACACATAATCAGAGCATATAAAGTCCACTCGTGCTAAAGTAGTTCAGGGATTGAAAGGTGGCAGACAGATGAGTCCATCCGTCCACCTGTCCAAGAGACAGAGTGAGCAACGGATGCTGAGAATAATTAGCGCTGACCAGGTCACTCACTCAGAGACACGCAGTGGTCTACTTGAACTTGCTGGGATTCAACCAAACATGTGCTGCGGATTCACAAACAACCTGTATCGATGACGTAGACGAGGAAAGCGACGAACCGGCTGGTGGAGTGTGCGTGGGACAGGAGGGGGGCAGACCTCTGGTGGGAGCAGCGCAACATGACCGTTGAAGCCTGAGGCGACCCGCTGCAAGACGCTGATGCATTCGGTGTTTCATGTAATCAGCCAGCGTGCTGACTGGAGTGGACGAGCGCAGCGAGAGACACAGCAGCAGGCAGGTGGCCTTGACAGCCACACCTCACCAGAGCAGAGGGAGACTGTAACCCAAGGTGTGTTGTTACAATGTACATTTTGGGATAAATTACACATTAGAATAATTTTACTTGAGTATATTTGTTAAAGTAGAACTCAACCTAAAAAGAAATTCTTGACAATAACATGTTCTACGCAGCCCCATTAGTCTAAAAATGATATTCTGGTTAATATTGTGTTAGTGGAATATGAGTTAAGCAGTGAAATCCAGCCGTTTTTATCAATATCAGAAGGCGGCCATTTTGCCACTTGCTGTCGAGTGAAAATGACATCACAGTTGCTCAAGTTTAGGGAACAACCAATCACAGCACAGCTTCATAAAACAGGTGAGCTGTGATTGGTCATTTCCTGAGCGACATTGATGTCATCTTCAGTCGACAGCAAGTGGCAAAATGGCCGCCCCCTGAGATGGACAAAAACTAGTGGATTTTGCTGCATAATTCATAGTCCACAAATGTTATATTAATCAGAATGTCATGTTTAGACTAGTGAGGTCACAAATAACATATCATTGTCAAGAAATGTTTAAGGTTCACTTCCTCTATAGGAAAAAAAAAATGTTTTTACTTCAGCCACATTGAGTTACGTTCAACTCACTGTTTGTATTTTTCATTCATTCATTCATTGCCATCAGGGCCCCCTTTGGCTTGACGCAATTGCCTGGGCTACTGCGGATGGACTTTGTTTCACCTTCCCCTTTATGATGCGCCAAATGTGCTCTAGAAGTGAAAGAAGTGGACTGCAGGCTGGCCATTTCGATACCCGGATCCTTTTGCTACGCAGCCAGGATGTTGTAATTGGTGCTGCATGTGGTCTGGCATTATCATGTTGAGAAATGCAAGATCTTCTCTGAAAGTGATCATGCCTGGATGGGAGCATATGTTGTTCTCCAATCTGAATAGACCTTTCTGCATTGACGCTGCCTTTCCAGATGTGGAAGCTGCCCATGCCACACACACTTATGCAACCCTATACCATCACAGATGCAGGCTTATAAACAGAGTGCTGATAACAACTTGGGTTGTCCTTGTCCTCTTTAGTCAGTATGATATAGCGCCCCAGTTTTCCACAAAGAACTTCGAATTGTGATTGGTCTGACCACAAAACAGGTTTCCGCTTTGCCACACTCCATTTGAAATAACCCCTGGCCCAGAGAAACGCCTGTGCTTCTTGGTCTGCTTTAAAAATGGCTTCTTCTTTGTACTGTCGACTTTCATCTGGCAACGGCAGCTGGCACGGTGGATTGTGTTCACCCGCAATGTTTTCTGGAAGTCTTGCTGAGCCCTTTCTGTGATTTCCCTTACAGTAAGCATTCCTGTTTGCGGTGCAAGGACGTTTAAGGGTTCGAAGATCATGTGGATTTTTCGGCCTTGACCCTTACACACAGAGATTGTCCCAGATTCTCTGAATCTTTGGGTGATGTTATGCATTGTAGATGATGTTTACTTCAACCTTTTTGCAATTTTTCGCTGGTAAACACCTTTCTGATATTTCTCTACTATCTTTCTGCGCAACATTGGAGGAATCGGTGATTCTCTACCCATCTTCGCTTCTGAGAGACACTGCCACTCCGAGAAGCTCTTTTTATACTCCAATCAAGTTGCCAATGAACCTCATTAGTGGAAACTGGTCTTCCAGCAGTTTTTTTTTTACAAGTGCAATTGACTTTTCCAGCCTCTTATTGCTACCTGTCCCAACTTTTTTTTTTTTGATTTGTTGGCACCATGAATACAATTTACAATCAACATGTTTTTCTCTTAAAATTATAATTTTTCAACTTTTGACCTGTCATCTATGTTCTATTCTGAACAAAATATTGAAATTTGGCACTTCCACAAAATTGCATTCAGTTTTTATTCACAATTTATATAGTGTCCCAACTTTTTGAGAATTGGGTTTGTACTTTCAGTACAGCGTGTTAATAATGTCTGAGTGTAATGTGCCAAGTTGTTTTGGAATAAGTTGATGCAGGGGTTGCAGTGACACTAATGTTGCTGGGAAATTGTGGCTCATGACAACAAGTAGTCACTTTGCAGTAGGCTAAGTCAAGTGTTCATGCTTAATAGAACAAGTCGAAAAAATGAAAGAGGGGCTTTCCTTACGTGCCCTCTGGCAAATGAAGTTCTCACATGTTGGAAATTTGGGAGTCATGGGGTGAAGGCGCAAACAAGTTTCATCTGCCTTTGGTTTGTTGTAATGCTGTTTTGCTGTCTTGACCATTTTATGTGACTTTCAAACATTACACAATCTAATACAAGACCTTATAAAGGAGACTTTATACACATTGTAATGCTGCTGATTCATGGTAAACAGATGTTTCTGTTGTAGCGGAATATTTTCTGCAGTTTCTATCTTTCGGAGCTTATCGCGCTGTGCACTCTAACTCACAGATTCATACTGTCCAATTATGACTTCATCCACTTTTTGACATAAAGCCGCATGTGTTTTCATGCTTGCACTGATTGTCTGTAGCTAAACAACAAAATAAATGATCTTTAAGGGTCCTTCCATAATTGGTAGACATTAGAGCTTCAAAATTCTTGAAAAATAGTCAAGTCCAGTCAAGTCAAGTTTATTTATAGAGCCCTTAATCACAAAAGAGACTCAAAGGTCATCAATATTAGGTCATTAACTGTCACAGGCTTGATTAACTCAGTTTACAGAACAATGGTACAATTTTTTTTTAAATCACAACCCTGTTAATTTAGTGCAACCCCATCACTCTAATCAAAGCAACAGCTGGTTGCAGGTAACAGCGTTGCAAATCCGGACTACTTTCTCTCAGGAGTAGATGCTAGCTGTTTAGCTAGCTGTTACTACTGACCAAGGGGACAAACTTACTTGAAAATATGAAAATAATAAAAGGGTGTCTTATTCTGATCTGCATAACAGGGTTGCATGTGTCAGAGTGATGACATTCAATCAAGGTTAACTGTGTTAGCATACGTTTGCTCTACCCATTCTTTTGAATGATGTCAAGTCAGGCGTATCATCTGATTCATAAAACTTCTAAAAGGTTATGGTAACAGGGTTGTGTGCATGTTGTGGGACCCAGGTGCCATGAATAATAATTATTATCTGAAATGTTATGTTTATTAATACAAATGTTCCCACAGTTACAAGAGACGGCATTATTAGGTGGGACAAGAGAAAAATTACGTTTTAGCGGCTACTTCAGACTTATTTGATATTTTTTAAATTATTTTCAAGCATTCTTTTCTCTTAGTTTTTCTTAGATTTGATATCAGAAAATGACGCTTAATTCAAATCTAGGCTAGTGAATGTCATGCTTTGAGTTGGCCGCACAATACGTTAGTGGTTAGCGCATCTGCCTCACATTTCCCAGGTTTGGGGTTTGAATCTTGTCATGTGTGCAGTGTCTGGAGTCATGTTCTACTAGCCTGGAAACCAGACTCATCGTTGAGCCAGCAAGTGAGTTTCCGTCTGAAATAAATGTTTCCAATGTCAGTCAGCTACTGTGGTTATTAATGACGGTGTTTCTGGTCATTTAAAGCTGAGTTTAATGCTGAGGGGAAAAAAACTATCGTCTCTCCCGCGTACCATTTTGAATGGACTTACGCCGCTGAAGAGTGACGTTGCTCATGAAGAATACGTCAGAGCAAATCAACCGATGTGATTGTACGGTTCATTTTGAACCGGGCCGAACAGCGGTCAACGGCAGCCTTTCCAGGCCCACTTTATGTCTTTCAAGAAAGTGGGTGTGACTTGGCTTGCCAGGCTAATGCTCTACTTGTCTTTGTTTCTCACATACTATAAACATGCATGTTACAGTAGGCCCTATGTTAATTGAGGACTCGAAATTTTCCAAAGGTGTGAATGTGACCAGTCCAGAGTAGGCCTACACCCTGCCTCTAGCCCAAAGTCAGCTGGGATAGGCTCCATCTTACTCCTCGACCTAATGAGGCCAACTGTATGGAAAATGGATGGATAAAAAAAAAAAAAGATGGGCGCTCTAGGGTATTGCTATAGTGGTTATAGGCCTACATTGAACATTTCTTTATGAAGCATAAATGTTGTCGTCATGCTTGCAGGGGTTTTCACAATCAGCTGCAATAGGCTCCAGTTACCCATGGACTCTAATAAGTATAAGCAGTATGGACAATGGATGAGTATAATTAAAATTATACCGATATATAATTGTATAATTACTGTATAGATGACTGATGATGAGTAGTCGCCACCTTCCCACAAGGAATGATGTTAATTATGCCTGCATAAAATCCATAACGCTTGCAAAGAAGGGGAAACATTGGATACATTGTGAGCACAGCAGTTCTTTTTTGTTTCTGATTTGAATTCAAACAGCAGGTGTATCTTGCTGGGGTACCAAACAATCTCTCTCGTACCAAAAGAAGAAAAAGTCCTCTTTGTGAGCAACAGTTCAGTTTGTAGCAGGTCAACACTTCCCATAGTTACAGAGCCAAGAGCTGTTTGTTGCCCGGCAACAAAGAAAAATGTTGTGTACAATATCAAACATTTATAGTCACTTTTATTATTATTATTATTATTATTATTATTATTATTGTGGCATAGATGTTGAATATTAAATTGAGTTTAAAACATTATCAATTGAGGTTGACTTAACCCCCATGTTATGTTGTAGGTCAAATTGACCTGTTTGGAAAATCTAGAAAAACAAAAAAACAACTTAGGTTCAACTTTATCTGCTGACCTGCGTTTTTTTATTTGAATTTTTTTTTTAGTAAAAACATCGCATTGTGTTATGTGATTTTTTGATGATCAAACATTAGAACAGGTCACATTGACTCATTTACATTGTTAAGAAACAAACACAACAGAGATTGTCCGCTCTTTCATTACTCCCAATTGCTGAATGAGTTAACATGATGAACCTAAAAGCTTTGACAATAGATGTCCTTGCAACTGCAATTACGATATTCTTAACATGTGTTTGTATTAACGTCCTTCAGCAAAAGCAGTGCATTGACAAAGTTATAAATATGAAGTTAAAGAATAAAGTTCATTTAATTTTTTTACAATTATTACGCTAAATACTAATACAACTGCAACAGTACCTTCACATCCTGGATTGCCAGAAATACTGAGCTTCAATTCGTAATTTTTTAATTGCATAATTGCAAATGTGATCGAAAAGGCAATGCTTCCATTCTCAGTATTTGACACTCTTTTCCCCCCCGAAATCTCAGTCTCATGTCCTTCATTAGAATACAAGGACATGTAACTCTGCTACCAAGGACAAGCTGGCAGGCACATGCAATTAACAACGAAACAAAATTACTAATTCATGTTCATGAACAATACTCAAATACTTTTTTTTTTTAATTCTTTATAACTTACAAGGTTTTGACAACAAACATATTGGGGGGGGCATTCACTTAGTGGCAGGATTAATTGTTTTGCTCCATCAGTAATTGCATATATGTGCTTGAGTATTTGCAACAAAGCATTTAATTCTAAATGTCACATTCTTTAAGGTAAGTGCATGAGAAGGGATTTTGTGTTCGATTTTATTGGTTGGAAAAAAAAATAAAAAATTGTCAATAAATGCTGCCCAGTGTTTGTAAATTACAGAATAAGAACATTTGTTCACGTTATGCGGCTGATGGAATATAACTTGCCTGGCTACTTCCATTTGCTATTCAGTGGTATAAGACTTTGGGGGGATAAAACTCTAAAATATTAATATTAATATGATGTGACCTTTCAGCTATCCAGTTCTTCCAAAGTCCCTGAGCAAACCCCCTAAGAGGGACAACCATTTTACAGAGCAAATTTACTTCTATGCACTTTCATTACAGTACTGAATAATTTATTCTAACTACATTCAGACATTTTGCTGATTAGATAAAAAGTGAAGCCCTGTTAAAAGGATTTGAAAGATGCTCCATGTCTGACAGATTAAAAACAAATGACTTTGAGTAGTCTAAAGTGTCTGATTCTGTGTTTTATGTGTTGTACGACTGTAGGTATGACAGAAGTAAATACAGGTATCAGGGGTTGTCATTATACATAATTATATATATATATATATAATTAAATATATATATATAAAGGCTCAATCTCTCCTCTTGCAGAAGTGATACCACTCAACCTGATTTAAACCCACATTTTTCTAATCCCCCTGCAAGGCTAAGAGCTTTTATTTCTGTCAAATCAAGTGCAGACACTCATGTAGCTTTGCTTGTCCTCCATTTGCACATTCTTTTGTTTTTCTCTGCAGCTCTACGCACTTCCCTTTGACCAAGATTGGTAAAAATAGTAACACAACTGATGATTTGAGAGAAGGAAAAAAAAAGGAAAGGAAAATAGATAGTTAAAGAGGCAGTCAATGTGCGAGAGGGAGCCTGGGAAATATGCACCAGTTTAAAGAAGCCCAGAGAGCTGCCTAAATTTGATCTGCGTAGGTGAGACATGCAGCATTATATGCCCCTGCTGATTTGTCTGATTATCAGTGACCTCCACTAATGAGACATGCAAATAAATGTTTATCTCACTTGGATTAAACCGAGAGCAAAATGCGCTCTACAAACAGAAATGCTTTGAATATTTCGTGCTGGTTGTTTACAATACAATGGGTCAATGGATGTGATTAAACCGCTGTGATTAATTTATGGGTGATTATATTAAATATATTTACACAGCAACATACTGTGCGCATTCATTAACCAAGCCAAGGTCAAATGTATATTCAAACTTAAAATTATTAAATGTTCTGAATCACATTACAAGAGATAGCAGTATTCTATATAAAGCACAACTGTTGTGTGTTTTATTCAAATTATTTTTTCTAAACATGCATTTTCAGTTAGATTGCTAATTGAAATGAAATCATGAAGAAATCTCTCATTCAAAGTAAGCCCCCCAATAAATAAATAAAATAAACATGAAGAACTTATCCCCAAATCACCCCCACTCTTATGGAACCCATTTATATAATGTATAATAGATGTCCTGGAATCAACCTTAATGTTTACAGTAATAATACCCCAAAGACATATTTGAACACATTGGTTAAATATCACATCCAACTTTTAACTGCAGTGAGAGGAGGGAAGGAAGGTCAAACTTGAATGCCACTAATGCTATTTTTGGCAGACCTAGCGGTGATGATGGAGAGAAAAAAGAGCTTACTCAATTCAGTCCTAACAAACTAATACAAGATATTTGCACCAAGGTTGTTCCCAATGATGCTCTCAAATGCATCAGGCATTCAAATGTCTGTGATGCTCCTCCTCCTCCATCTCAAGACCCTGCATTCCTGGTGTGCACTTGTAGTCAGTGCCAGGGGTTAACATTTTCTCCCCAATAATGGAACAGGCCAGACTTCTTTGATTTGTCTGTCCTACAAGTCAGCATGTGTTCAACAATCTCTCTGCAGCCGTATGTATCTGGAGCAATCTTGCAACTTTCAAAGATTGCATAATTTCGGCAAATGTGTTTGCTTTGTGCACCTGACGGAGTCAGAAATGACTTAAATCAATGGAGTGCCCCAATGCACAAACAAACAATAGGCCTTAAAGGAAACACGACTGTATATGCATCATCGAGTCTTGCTCAGTGGGCACAGTGAGAGATACAAGCTTTAATAAATGATGCTCTGAATCAAACGAGGCGGACAAACATCTACTTAAATTGAGGTTATGTGCTACGTTTACGAATATATAAACATGCAAGTAAAAAGAAAAGTAAACACAAAAATACATATTAATAATATTGGTGACAAAATATTAGTTAACAAAATGACTCCTGCGGTGGCTCCGCCACACTATCACAGTATACGCCCGAAAGCCAGCCAAAAAGCGGACTCAACCGACAAGAATGGCAAGCGTAATCGTCACTATAGCCTGTCAGTGCGTAATGTTGTTGAGTGACCCAGAATTACCTGTTCTTATCCACGGCGCCCGAGCACTGTGTTCTCCTCTTGAAATGTGATGGAGTTACTTCACTGAGTTGAATGAAGAAAAGATGAGTAGACAAGGACGTGGCAGCCAGCACTTAAATGAGGTGGCCATATTGGATGTGGCAAGTTTCCATCATGAGCTGGACAGCAAATCATGTCCACTACAGTTACTACGTTTAGACATTGTTGTATGTGGGTAGTAGAATTTAGCTCCTGATGGTGCCCAATTTGGTGCATACTGCATGTCAAACTTCAAGAGTTTGTTGAGTCTAACGAGTTTGATCAGGGGGCCCATACTGGAAATACATAATCGTTTGATATAATAAACTCGTCAATAACTCATCAATGACTGTATAATACTGTATTTATGATGCTAAAAACAGATATCCAGTACATTTATTTTAAAATATTTTTCCACATTCATTATTTCATTTCTCTCTCTCTTTCAAGGTGACCCAACAGCGTTGGAAGACATCGACCCTAGCACTGTTGATGAGCCACCACTGGTTAGCACGTCTGGGTTAAAATCTCAGTTCGAGCCTCACTGTGTGTAGTTTGCATATTCTGTTTTTGCTTGAGTGAGTTTTCTCCTGCTGGCTTCCTCACACATGCCAAAAATAATGCAAGTTAATTTACGCGAAGACTCTAAATTGACCAGACCTGAATGGTTGTTTTTCTATCATTAACTGGCGACCAGTCCAGAGTGTATTCAATTCAATTCAATTCAATTCAACTTTATTTATATCCTAGGGGCAAGGCTCCAGCTGACCCTAGACAGGATAATTAAGTAACATAAATTTTATGTATACAACAATTCACGTAATTTGTCAAACAAAATACATAACCACAATATTTGACCTTTTACAACAAACAAACAAACAAACAATGTAATAATAAAAAACAACAACAATGTTGTAAAAAGTGGTAGAAAATAGAGGCATACACCACTTTTTGGTACCCCACTGTTGGGGGTACCAACTTTTAGGTATTAAAAGGGTGGAGCGCTAGGCACACAGCATAATATTGATTGGTTAGCAGAAAACTGTCTTTCCTGTGACACTTACGCAATGAAAGGAAACAAAACATGCAACTTGCTGAATTGTTTCTCAGACAAAGATTAGTGAGCCTCGTTTAATGACTTTAAGTCCCAGTATACACCTTTCAAGATAACTGAGGCATTCACTGCTAAATACAGTATTTCCTATAGAAGACCACTTGAAAAATGTGATGACCATAATGCTACGTGTTTTAATTTACATGTTGCTGTTTCACACATTTAAAAAATATATTATGTTTCAACACAAAACAAGTCAATTTAATTTAAAGCACATTTTACAGACGACTCCCAAAGTAACAATTAATACTCCAAATGTTGCCATTTTTACCTGAAGCGACTTGTATGGCATCCGACTACGAACTGCATTCAAGCTATCATGCAGTGCATGGATCTCAACTGTTCTATGCAGTTTAAAGGTGAAATACATCTGGAGCTCGTGTGCATAGAAGTTTTTGAAAACTCAATTTTTGTTCATGTCAACACAAAACAAAAGGGAATTTTTATATCGTGATCTAGCAAAATATGTGATTAGAGTTTCTACTCAGGCATATTATTAAATGATTTCCAATTCCATTAAATAGTTACCATTACATGACTTCAATTAGGTTCAAGAATGCTTCATAAATCCTTCTTAGCTTTTTTCCTTCAGAATATTTGCAAAATCATCTCGTGTTGTCTTGTGAACATATCGAAGACTCGTGCCCATTGTTTTTTTGTTTTGAATAAACAACCACATGCAAAGAAATAATACAGACTATTGGATGATCTCCATTGATGTACTAACGACTCTACTGTGTTCCTCTCCTTTGCTGAAGGGACTAGTGCTTATCCCAGCTGACATACGACACATTGGCCCGCTTGCCACTTCATCACATGGCAACTGGCGAGCCCAAGCTATGGGAATGACTGCACGACCAATGTCCCTGCCTGAGATATACTGCATAAAGATATACAAATCCAATACAGTCACCATGTTTACATTTTGAGGATGGGTGTTAAGCAATCCCCCCCGCCTCCAGTAAAATGACAAGGTAGGTGGGAATCCCTTTTAATATAAGAAGATTGGTCCTGGCTCCTAAATATGTTACTTCTGTTTGGATTTGCCATGATGGGAATAAAGCTGAATGGGACTGAAATAAATTTAATAAACGCAAACATTCGCTCTGAGTCAGATAAATGATGAAAAGGAGCAGGGTGTTAAGTTGATATCCAGGTGGCTCCACGGTGAAGTGCATATCTATTATAAAATAATTGTATTTGCCCTTTAGCTACAGAAATTCATGTGCTGGGAATTACTGGTATGTCTATTATAGACGGGATTGGAGGACCTATTTATCTTACAATATTTTAAGGCCAATCTAGCAAAAAGTGTGAACTGACCAGCTGTTCAAGCACCAGAAGCAGAGACTCCCTGCTGAGCCACCACTGGCTTGTTGCCCATGCCTCTACGCTCTTGCTTCTTTTAACATGAGCTCCATCTATCTTTTGATCAAAGCTGCCACTCATTTTCGATCGCCTTCTTTCATTTTTGCAGCTCTTTTAAATATGAAAATTGTGCTTGTTTCCTGTCTGTGAAAAATACCCAACTTGTTTACAAGCAAGCACATTAAATTGGTGCCCACGTCAGTGAAGGTTGTCTCCCTGGAGCCTTATTAATCAGATTCTATGCAATCTTAATTATCTTGACAGTCATGAGGTAAGAGAGGCTGGCCAGTGTGGGCGGAGGCGTTCTTACACGGACACAATGTTGTCAAGGTCCTTCCGTCCTTTGCCCATAGCCTCTGGACATGACTGGCCCTGTTGTCTGAGCAGATTAGCATTTCAAGTACAGCTCAGACAGTAAGGAGTATACACACGTACTCGCCTGTGCATGAACAGCCATATGCACAGCACCACACTGCAAGAAGGATGAGAGCTGTTGGATGCCAACTGCTGCTGCTGCTGCTGCTAGGCAACAGATGACATAAAAAGAAGACAATTCTTGACTTTTGACAGAGTAAACCAAAACTGTGGTTTGAACTGGAATATGTGCGTCTCCAGATGTAATCTAAAAAGCAGCAGTCTGATTACTTCAGTCAGTGTCTTGGGAACAATTTGGAGTCTTTTTTCAAATATGAATCGACAACATCTGTGCATGAACAAAAAGAAGTATTCACAATTACCTGACATGCATAGAGAACTGTTCAATTCAAGGAAGTGAGTCATCAAAAGTGAAAGTTAATGTTATGCTTGCAGGAGGTTTAGCTAAGTGGAAGAATGTAGATAATGAAGAGGAGGGGCCCCAGGTTGGACCCCTGGGGCACCTCAGCTGTGACAGGCAAAGTATTTGATTTGTGAGACTTAAGATGAATGTATTGAGCGCAATCAGAAGAACGGGATGTAAGTAATGCCAATGGGTGCCATTCATTCAAGGAGAGCCGTGTGAGAGATGGCGTCAAATACTGCTTAGCATGAGAATGGAAAGTAGGCCAGAGTCAAAAGCGATGAGGAGGTTGTTGGTGATTTTGAGAAGGGCTGTTTCAGTGCAGATGTGCAAAGATGTTTGACATGAGGTGGTTGTGAAGGTAACAGGTTTGTCTAGTATTTTGGAGATGAAAGGAAGGTTGAAAATTGGTCGAAGGTTAGTGAGGTTGGTAGTACATTGTTGTGTAACTTCTCAATTATTGAGTGGGCATGCACTTAAGAGAAATACATATTTGTATAAAAAAAAGGGAAGTCAACCCAAAAGAAAATTATTGAGAAAATGTGTTATATGTAGTCCCACTAGTCTAAATACATTATTATAGTTAAACAGCAAAATCCAGCAATTTTTAATTAATATCGGAAGGCAGCCATTTTGTCATTTTGGCAGCCATTTGGAAATGACATCACAGTTGCTCAGGTCTCAGGCAACAACCAATCACAGCTCAGTTTAAAAAAGCAGGTGAGCTGTGATTGGTCGTTGCCTGAGAACTGAGCAACTGTCATGTCATCTTCAGTCGACAGGAGGTGGCAAAATGGCCGCCCCCGAAGATTCTACAAGTGTAATATTAATCAGAATGTCATGTTTAGACCAGTGAGGTCACATATAACATATTATTGTCAAGAAATGTTTAAGGTTGAATTCCTCTTTAAAGAGACAGTATTCCATAATTATTAGCATAAAAAAATGGAACATTATTTTTGGAAAGGCAAAATTGTTAATACAGCTCTGCCAAAGAAAAAGAAAAAATGTGAGTCCTGATCAGTGTTCATCCCATATCAAGAAAAATAGTACATGCCACCTGATGTGTCATCTTAGAGGTGTCAATGACATTTGATTTTTTAAGCTTTTTAACGCTAGCAACTGTTGCTTCATCTCTTATCATTTTTTGAACAAGCTGTCAGAACATTTACTCACTTGAGAATGTGATCAAGTTTTAAATTCTGCCCAAAGTGTCTACATCCGCGCTACCCCAAATTGACAGATTTGAAGTTTAAAGCGGACAGATCCTGTTTTGTTCATCTGCTTTTGTTGTCATCCTCTTTGAAGTAAAGTAACGAGACAAACATCAGACAAAATGCAACTGCACTCTACCTGTTGTTTTTCTTTAACATCTAGTAGAGTGTTGATGTGCATGACAGCCAATGTAGTGTTCAACCAGTAGGGCTGTGCAGGAAATGCTTAAATGGTTGGACAGGAACCAGCAATGTGATGGAGTAGGACAGTGATAGAGTGAGACTTCCGCCAAAGTCAGATGGAAAAGCAAGCTTCACAAGACGACAGAAGCTGGGTGTCAGATCCAAGTGGTTCCAAAATGTGTAGTAACACAAGATCAGGACCCATTATGGATGTTTTTATTGTATTGTACCGTGTACTGTGTTGACATCTAACTACAAAGTAGTACTTGCTGTCTGTATAAACATGGTTTTAAGAAGTATAGACACAAGCACCATTTTCTTACAGGATACAAAAGAAAAGACAGCTTCAGACAACGTCTGAAGAGACTTTGAGACTGATGGCCAAAGAAAAAGCCCCAGTGATGAGAAACAGCGGAAATATGCCACGAGACAGGAAACAGAAGATTATACAGAGATTAGGCATAGAAGCAAATTACATGAAGAAGAGATGGCAGTAAGGAACGCTATCTCCTTGAAGCATCAAGGAAGCAAATGGAGACAATAGCTGGTATTGTTTTATCTGATTTTGTGCACTCTGCACTCACACCTGACTCCACAAACATCCCACACAAAATGACATAACAAACTTTAACAATTCAACTAGTTCATCTGTAAAATCATGGCTTGCTGCACAAGATTATTCCACCCAGTACTGGCTGTAGGTGGTAATGATGTCCATTACAAAGTGGATGTCAGTGGGGAACGGACAATGTGTGACATCATCGTCGTATCCGCCATTTTGGTGGCGACAGGACTACAAAGCAAGACGTGCGCTGTCACAGTGCTCCCTTTTAGTTGGCCATGGAGCAAAAGGACTAACTAACTAACTAACTAACTAACTAACCAACTAACTAACAGTGCTAAAAAAAAAACATTCAAAACAATAGTCAAATTCAGGCCTGGTCCAGACGGAAGCAAAGCCGGCTTCGATCCTCAAACAAATCTCGTACACACAGAAGCATTTCAAGACTTGCGTGTGTCCAAAAGAAGACGCTGAGGACGTTTAACGGCTGTAATGTATATGCCAAGTCTGGAGTGGCGCTGTAGCGCAGCCACAGAGAGTTAACGGAAAGCGTTGAAGAAGAATCAGTGAAGAAGACACTTTTATAACTTTATTGCAATCTACAGAGCAAACATGGCTTGGCATGTATCAAAACAACATGAAAAAGACGAACACAAGAGAAGTGACAATGGCGGGTGATTCAAGTACAACAGCGCTTGTTGAACGTGGAAATAAAGAAGGAAAATATTTTGTGGCAAAAGCATGAGCTAGCTAAGGAGGCTGCGCAAAACGAACTATGACACGGCTATCCGCCATTGTTGTTGACAGGCTGACGGTTCGCGAAAATTGCCGCAAAAGTCATGAATCTGCAACAATGCGTCGTCATCGAGCTGCGGCCATTACGTCATCGCTGGAGGAGTATCCTGCATATGCTGTCTAGACGGACACGTACGGGGCGCATATTGAAATCAAAAGTGATCGGTTTCAAGCTCCGAAACCGCGCCGGCATGTGGACGAACGGGCTAAACGGTAAGAAACTTGTGAGAATACATTGAAACTGGCTTTCGTGTGGACGGGGCCTTAGTACATTGGCTGTTAACACACAACTTTTATCACAACAATGTTACAACGTAAATATTATGGCCAGTGGCCTCCATGGCACACTAAAGTCTGATCATCACCAAGACACAGATCTCGTCTCCTGCTTATAGTTAAGTCCGCAATCAGACTTATTTTGTACCTGTTATTCTCAGATAGAATTACTACATATTGTTGCTTTCAGCAAGCCCTCTGCTGCAGGGTTATCAGGCATGAGGACTGCAAGCTGGGCTTCTGAATACTAATCGTGGTCTCGAGAGACACCTGATCCCCACAATCCTTCACTCTCCTCTTACCATCTCTTTCTTTTTCTTGTGAGGAGGAAGTGAACGCTCAGGGCTAGATGTATTAAGCAGATGTTTGGGAATTGGAGAGAACATCAAGGTTAAGAGGAAAGGTGCAAGGAAAACCCCAGGCAATTCCGCTACCTGTGTAACTATTTATGTGGAAGGATCTCAGCAGGGGAGGGATATATTTACATACAAAGGTGAATCATCTTTGTTCACAACCTTTTGTTTTTGTTCGTGTGTTTCCAAAGAGTTCACCTGCACTCAACCATCCCTACATGCGGACATCCAACCATACTGTATGTTTGCTCAAATTAATCCTTGATGTGCAACTACAGGCCACACAGCTAATGGCAACTATGCTAAAACAATATTGTCGCTTCTTTTAAACATAATTATGACAATGAACAAGGTTAAAATGTTACAATAGACCATTACCTATGTTCAGTACAGTTTTATAATTACAACGTTTTTGCGAGACTGTGTTTTTGGGTTGGGTCATGGAGTCGTATGTGATTGTGTTGTGAATCATTATGATTTTGTATTATGTTGTCTCTTTTGACGATGATATATTAGTCTTATTTTGTCTAGTCATTTTTATTTTGTAGTTGCTATCCAGTTGCTATGTCCCTTATGATGATGTTTGATGTTTTCTATGCAAGTATACATTCGCTATGTCCTTCATAATGTTAATGATAATGTTTGATGATGATGCATTAGCCACTCTTACTTTGTTCAGTCTTATGCAAATGTCCCTTGTGATGAGAATGTTGTCAGTCGCAATGCTATTAGTCACTCTTATTTGATCATATAGGCCTTTATTCCGTCATATAGAATTGTGTCTTGGCCTAGCAAGAGTTACTGAGTGATGCTTTTGTCAGTACATGGAGGTTCCTTTGCCAAGGTTTCTCTCAGCACGTTGAGGTTTCCTATCACTATTCTATTTTATTCCCTGCTCACTGTGGTTACGTTGTACTTTTGTGGTCTGCATCCAGGTTCTTAGTCAAGTTTTCTCTGCCAAGTGTTTTCTTCAAGGTCATCTGAATTCAGCCCTGCTCTCACTTGTTACTTTTTATATTTGTATGTAAAGATTCCCTGTTCCCCAATTCCCACGTCTTGTCTGTGTTTGGGTCATAACGCCACACCTTACGTGACAGCTCTGGAATTACCTTAGTAATTAGTTTTATTTTAATACAGATTCATTCCAAAAAAGATTAAATACACTGGATTTCCATTACTTCTTAAAATTCTCTCTGTGGGTGCAACTCTTGGTGTGGAGTTGCACACTGTATATGCCAAAGAGAACTTTGAACTTCAACATGGAAATGGGTTCTGCTCTTTCTGATAGTCCTGGACCTTCAATTTCCTTGGCTCCTATATAGCCAACCCTGGAACCACAATCCTGTGTGTTTTAGATGTATTCCTCCTCCAACACAGGTGAGGATTGCTATCAGGCTTCTCCAGATCATACTGAAGAGATGATCATTTGAATCACCTGTGATTCAGGGAAGCCTGACAGCGATCTTCACCTGTGTTTGAGGAGGGAGACAGCACGCAGTACTGTGGCTCTCGAGGACCAGGATTGTCTACCCCTGTCCTAGTCTGATGGCAAAATAATATTAATATATTCATATTTATTAAATGCTCATCCTAAGGACATAATCAGGACACACCACCAATTACTAACAGCATTCAATAGTCAACATTCCTTAAGTGCACCCCACGACACACATGTCAACCTTCTCAGTTTTATGATTACACCAAGTGTGGCTTTGGAATAAAAATCCAACACTGGTTCAAACTGTCTGTCTTAAGTTCAGCCACATTTAACAAAGCCAAAAATACTGAATGTAACCCATCGATCATAATATAGCACTGCACATTTCCAGGAAGATGGAGACAAGATAAAGATAATGCAGAGAGGGAGAAGAGTGGAGCCACAATACTTGTGTATGTGTATGTCTATTTGTATGTGTGTTTATAGACCAAAATCTATGAAAGACATTCTGGAGACACTGCCACCCTCGTATCTGACATGTCCAGTTCTGGAGTCACAGTTCCTGCAACATGAGAGGGATGCGGAAAATAATAGATCAATTTTGTTAACTGAGTCTATTTCAAATGGCAGTGAAAAAAATAAATAATATTAACAATAATGTGGGGGTGTAAAAGAGAGATACAAGGGTGTGGTGGAAAGTGTTTGCTTTTCTCATCCTCCCATCCAGGCCACATGAATGCTTTTGCTCCCCCATTTCTCACACACCTCCAGGCGTTACTGACTCTCATCACTCCGCCCTCGTTCCTGGAGAAAAGTTCAATCTTTGCATTTTCATTGTGCTTGCCAACACCAACCTCATGAAAGTTTAATCTACTCCCTCTCTCGCTCTCTTTCTTTTCCTTTCACTCGTCCCCTTTACCTCTGGTCATGTGTGGATTACCAGGTGACACACGATGATTACAAAAAGAAAAAAAAGATGAGGTAACAGTACAAGATTTTGTCGGGGACAGTGATCAAGAGATATGATCAAAGGAGCTAACACGCATAGCGAAACGGAAGCATTTTGCATTCACAGCTGTTTTTCTGACGAATTGTTTATTTTTTATTTTTTTAGCTTTGTTTTTTTTTTGCGTATTTTGTATTTTCAGTTTTTTCAAAAAAAAAAATTCAGTTTTTCAGAATATTTATTCCAGTTTTCTTTTTTGTTTGTTATAAAAAAATAAAAAAAAAACATTGGGGGAGGGGGTTATTCAGACCTACAAAAAATATATATTCAGAAAAACAGGGAAATAATTGTTTCAAATCGTGAAAAAAATTACTCCGAAAAACATGAAAAAATAAAAATATATATATTCAAAAAACCAAAGTGGTTTGATGCTACAGAGAAAATTTTACTTGCCAACCACCAATGAAAAAGCTGACAAACATTTCTAAGAAAAGAGGTGAGATTTTTTTTTTAAGTGAATGCATTACACTTCCGTATTTATACATGTTGAAGTTATGTTTGAATGTATAAATGCCCCATTGTAACTTGTATTCAGGCTAAGATTATCACAAAACAAACCCTGCCTGCGCAAGCATGGCAGGCATCCAAAACACTGTACAAGAAAAGATTACAAGCGTCAGTTCCACAACATGCGTCGTTATCTGGAAGCCTGACAAGAACATTTGCACTCCGTAGGCCCGCAATCTTGATATTATGGTAAAAATAGCAATGAAATGTCAGCTTTTCCATTGCTGGTTGGCAAGTAAAAATTTCTCTGTAGCATCAAACCACTCCAGTGTTGATGCCATCACAGCAATTATTTAACCCACTGCTGACCACACTTTTCCCACCCCGGGGGATGCAGAGCCATTACAAAGAGGCCAGAGTGCAAGTGCTCTGCCCCTTCAAGCATGGCTTGCTGGTGGAATAACAAAATTGGACTCATTCAAAATCATTCTGTAAACCTTGAAGAAACACAATAGCATGCTACACTCTTTTAGAAGATTTAATTTGCATATTGGCTGCTGTAGATTTTGAATGGTCGGGCAAGTTACATTGTTTAGCTTGACACTTCATTAGGTTATATTGCATTTAATTATATCCAATAGAGTAGCTGTGTCAATAAATGTTTTACTCTAACACTATACTCTAATTAAACACATCATAGTGTAGCTTACTAATATTATTTTACATAAGTCCTATTTTGCTATTAAGCAGGGAATTTTGAACGTTTTTAAATTGAGTCGAATGTGTAACAGTGATGTATTTCTGTATTTTGTTTTCAGTCAATGGTGGTGCTTTGCTCATCAATTCTGAGGATGGGGGTTCGAATCTGGGCTCTTTGCATGTTGAGTGAGTTCCACCTGTCTTCCTCCCACATTCCAGGGAAAACATTTTTTAGGTTAAATGAAGGCTCTAAATTGTTCAGAGGTATGAATGGTTGAAACTAGATGACTGAAATGTCATTTTGGTATATAAACATAAAATTTTTTCGTTGACCGACTTGAAGTCATAGTCTGATGGGTGGTTTGTTTGACACACTATACATTATTTCACAAAATGTATAAGCAAATCACATTGATGACTTTTGTTCATTATAAATAGGCTGTTAGGTAGACTGCTGTGTAAAGCAGGAATGAATCTATACTTATAAGTGGGATCTAAATACGACCATGGTGGGAAGTAGAATCTTAGCCTGGGGTTGAGGCAGAGGGACAAGTGTTGAAAAAAATGATTCATTCACTGCTTGTCCATTTTCTTGTTTACCTTTGCTCACAATCAATTTTGTTTTGTTCTCCAAGAATAACTCTTCAATTCTGAGTGACAGCAAACATCCTGTATAAGGAACAACTTGCCAACGGATCTTTTCACACTTCTTCGCTTTGAGTCACAACATTTGCCTTATGAGTCTATAAATACTACTGTTAATGCTAAAATATATGTTCAAACAATGCTGGTAATTAATGTATATCTAAATTCCTCTAACGATCGTATCAAATATTTCATACTGCAATGGACAAATCTTCATTTAAACCTCATAAATAACATGAAGGCTGTATTGAAATTGTGGTAGCACATTGTTGAAATCTTCAGGTGAAGTTGGCATACTCTCACGTGGGTTTTCTCCAGGTACCCCAGTTTTTTCCCACATCTCCAAAGATGTGATCCTGAGATGGATAAAAACGGGAGGATTTTGCTGCTATATTCATATTCCACTGATGCGATATTAATCAGTGTTTAGACTATTAGGTCTTCATAGAAAATAATGTAAATTGCAGTTTCTTCCATTGTTTGTGTGAAAATCTTATCATACTCAAAGACTCACAAGAGGTCACACCTATTAACAGTTGCATTTCTATCACCATTGAATATGTGACACAAACCATCTAACATCTAAGTCAGTTTTCAAAAACTTCTGAATCTCAGTTAATCAGCTCAAAGTGAAGTAACTACAAAACATATTGGCATCAACATGAATAATATTTGACTTAGTTTGATGTGTTACTATTATTCTAATGAGGCTCTGAAAATTATCCCGCTGTAGCCCTTAAAATGTCACCGCTATTTTTGTGCTTTCGAGACAAGTGACCTCTCACTAATCTTTTCCACCAGAGTGCACTGGGATCAGCTGGTCATTTTGGCGTGATCAGGACTGGCCAGAATGAGTCTGAGCTTCAAACGCTATGACATCATGGCGCGTTACGTGTCCTTGACATAATGCACATCAGGGAGAGCTAGTCAGTAAACTGCAGAGGCCATTTTTTCCCAAGGGCCTCATTGTGTGACATCACTTGCCAAAATAATGCGTAATGTGTTAATAATTCACATTTCAGAGCAACAAAGTGGAAAAAATATTACATAATAACTGAAAATGCCATGGTATTAATAGCAACTGTAGCACACAATTTGGCAAGTTCATTTTGTTGGAAAGCCAATGCAAACATAAAAACTTAGTACATCTTCAGCTTAATGTAATGTTTGGACACCTGAATCATTGTTCTGTTTTAAATGTCATTCATTTTCCCACCAGTCACTCCCTTGCAGAGCTAAACTGGCACGAAAAAAATCGGCCCTGGCATTTCGACTTAGGCCCACCAGCCCAGCCCGACTCTTGCCTAACATGTAGTTCTGCCCTGATGTTTATTGATGATGTTTCAGTTTGCTATCTATATTCAAAATGGATTCATAGACTGGGCCTTCTAAATTGTGGGCCAGTCTCTTGTGGTAAAATGTAGGAAAAATAATAATTAAAAATAACTGCATTGGAGGTCACAGGGCATCTGCTCCCTCGTACTCTGTAGAATTTACACCTGTGTCTTGACATGACAACATCCATCCTATGACATCCAACCAGTTTGTTTCCTTCCTGTCACATGTGCAGGTGTACCTCAAAATGTGATAGGTCAGTGTGTTTTTAGTTACCTAGCCTGTTGTCTTCTTGGTCTTCTTGTCCGTGTGTGTTTAGTCTGTGCCTGTTCACTTTGTGTACTTCTTGCTCCAAGTCAAGCTGGCTTGATGTGCTTTCAAACTTTGCTTTTGGATTTAGCAACCCCCAAATATTACTTCCTTTTTCCCTTTACCAGCTTCCTGCACCACATGAACCTCAACATAGGTTAAGGATAAACGTTAAAAAAGGTTTCAGATCTGTCTCCATTATTCCGAGTTTACTTGGCGTTTAAAGAAAGAAACTCGAAAATCTCATTGTTTCCACCACAACAGCACATAAAGTGATTTACTGGCTTCACTTTTGACTCCTGTGTTAAAATTGCACACGGCTGACACTTTTTGCCTTGTGCTGCATCAAATGATTGTACATCCATCTCTCAGCTATGGATCCTGAAATACATGCAAATGTTCTTGTGCAGCTTGACTCAAAGCTGGAGCCTGAGGCAGAAGGAGGTGGCAGTGAATCAAAACGGCTCCTATTGCCAATAATTTCAGCCCTCATTAGAGGCAGATATTGATAGGCAATGATGTACGTCAATTTGGCCCAATAATGGTATCCTGTGACAAGATCGAGGGGCATCCAGAGAGTGAAGTGAACGTTGGTTGATGTTGGGGCTGGTTGTTGGCGTTGTAAGGAATATTTCAATATTAAAGTCAGATATGCAGCAGAAAAAAATGATGGGGTCGACATATTGGAAATTTGGCCGATGAAGGCATCCAGAAAGCAAGAATAAGAGAAAGATGTTTGTCTAAGTGAGGGGCTGATGTCGTGGGGAGAGATAACTGGGATGAGGTGAGTCCATCTGGGGAAGGAGCGATGGATTAGTGTGTCTCCTTCTGCCTATGTCGGGGTCAGTCTTAAACCGCCGGGGCCAGGTACAGCTTAAGTGTGGCAAACCACTTACTGGTCACTTATGTTACTGGCAGTGAGTAGAGATCAAACCCACACAGCTGTTCATTAACGCTCAGCGAGGCTTGCTTCTATAAGCATACTTTATTAACTCTTTTACTGCCACACGTTATCCAAAAAAAAACAACCACGACAGTGCCAGCCGATTTAGAGTATTTTGACTAATATTTCAAGGCAAACAGAATATTGTGTGCTATGACTACATAAACATGGTGGGTACCACGTGAAAGATTGCGTTCCATTACTTCATTGGAAAAAAGTATGTTTCTACCTTATTCCGTTCTTTTGTAATCAACATTTTAAAATTTGAGTGACGTTGAGCAAACATTGAAAAGATAAGGAGAAAACCAGCTTTTTGTGAAAACAGTGACTTTGACACTAATATTTTACATATATACATTAATATTTTTCATGTTTCATTGTAATTTCATATTACCAGGAGCCCATTGAAAAGAGATACAATGCTGCAATCTGTTGGCCATAGTTAGTGGGTGTTTGTGATTTCACAAGCCCATTGACTAGGCAGCGCTGCACAACAAGTTGCACTGCCCATTGAGAAAAAAAAACAACGTCAATTAACGTTTTTGGCGGCATTCATTTTGATTTTAGTATACGTCAATAAACTCTTTGGGCAGTAAAAGAGTTAATGCCCTTTCTTGAATCTGACAAGTAAGCATCCTATTCGGAATGCCTACGTACAGTATACAGAATCTTATAAAAGTGACGATATGTAATGGCTATAAGTTAGAAGTTCAGCAAGCGCTGATGGATTTTTGTTTTTCTAACAATACCTCAATGATGGGGTTTTTTTCTACCAACCTGTGGCGCCATAGCATATGAAAATCCTCACGGTAAACCACCTCCCTTCACCCCCCCCCCAAAAAAATCTGAGCAGAATTATCCGTAATTAATTGCAATTAATTAATCTTAATTAATTTTTCTACTTTTGCTTCTACTTTTTTCTTCAAAGCCTGTAACAGATATTCACTTGAGTAAAATCTCAAACACTGTTCAAATAGCTTTCTTTGATCCTTGAATAGAATACTTCTCCTGTAAAATAAAACTGTTAAACCAGTGGTGTCAAACGTACGGCCCGCGGGCGGGATCAGACCCACAAAGGGGTTTTATCCAGCCCTCTTGATGATCATTTAAAGTAAAACAAAAAATAAAAGAGTAATGTCAGACCAATTAATCAGATGGCAAAAATAAAAACATATAAATTCGTAATTTCACAAGCAATTCTCTGATGAACATTGCAACTTGTTCACGAAATTGACATGGATGTCATTATTTTACACACAACCTAAAGTTGTAATTTGTTGAAAAAAAATAATAATAAAAACATAGACCAACATAAATCAAACATAAACGTGCTGAATACACACATTAAGCTACTCGTAACACAAACGCATATGACATGTTTAACGTCCTATAACTTCATTAGCTGCTCCACACAATGCATTCTGGGAACACGATACCGGTATATGCATAACAGGTAGATATGATTTAACGCGTACCGAAACAAACTGTTCCACCCCTAATATATATAAAGCTAAATTACTTTTCATGTGAAACTAGTTTCTACTGAAATTAAAAACAAAACAGAAAACTAATGGTGCCAAAAATGAATTTGATACAGTCCATGTCCCCACAATGCTGTACTCATCAGAGTGAAATCCTCTACATTTTGTTTCTCTTCTCGGTTCCAGCATTGTTGTGACATTTGTTTTGAGGGTGATGTTAGTCAGTGGTGGGAAGTGCATGCTGAGAGACGAATGGCCCAAGGTGGGATGTCTGTAATTACATATTGATTTCTATGGTGCTGGTGGTATTCAGCCAGCTCTGTAAAAGTGTGGAATAAATCACTCTCCATCTATGATGGCTAAGTATTTATTCGTTTTAATTCTATTTATTGGGAACTTGATTCATGCCCTTAGAAGCCTGGTCACGCCTCAGTGGGGCTGACCCCTCCATGTTGAAGTCAAGGTCTGCATGTGTGTCAAGTTGTGTTTGCTTTTTTTTTAAGACTGTGAGAGTGGCTGTTGCTAAAGTATAAAAACAAAAACAAAGAGATTAAGAAAACCTAACTGATAAAGGTTGACGATGGATTAGTACTTTTGAGTTATTGAATTTTCGGCCAATGGGCTAGTTTCTATTTTATTTTATTTTTTAGATTCTGAAAGTGGGTGGTTATTATAGAAACGTTTGTTTTAGAAACGGTGACATGTGAGGGAAAAGCCATCATTTGTAATTACGCACAATAATAAATTGAATGAATGAATTAGGAGCCGTTTGTAATGTAAAATTTATTTATTGTGAGGTAAACATGAATTATTTTATCTACTATTAAATTAAACTACATGATTTAAGTTAGTTAGGGCTATATTACTTTAAGTTATTGTATACAGTATACAATAACTTCGTTAACATTACTTAGACCTAAAAATAAGATAAGGGGGAGGGGCTTTATAGATAATCTGTGGTCCTGGCATTTATTACAGTTTTATTTTTACATTACAGTCTGGCATAACAGTCTTTGCATTTATACAATTACTGAAACAATTAAGGAGGTTCCCTACATCAGTGGTTCTCAAATCAGCCCTGTGGGTACGTGAAAACACATCAGGGGGCAGATGCGATTTTAAAATATATTTAAAACGTAGCAAACATGCAAGAAACCATCTTGTTGTTTTTTTTCAGTTTCTGCTTTTATTAAGCTTAATAAGTTAACTGAATTATTTGTTTTGAAAACCAACCTGTACCATGATCCAAAAGGAGGACTTGTTATGTTGATAATTATTGCACAATTATTTATTTTCCATTAAGACAATTACTTCATTGCTTTTTTTTTTTTTTTTAACCTTACATAGTGGGACTGTTAATTAAAACCAGACACAAGATGGCACAGCACTGTTTTGTTTTGTTCATCCAAAATGCTTTGTGCTAGTTGGGTGTACTAAGCTGAAAATATATTTTGCAGGGTGTACATCACTGAAAAAAGGTTTAGAACCACTGCCCTACATGATCCTAATCTAGCTAGTTTAGGGTTAAATTGCTAACGTTACATTTGCTAACGTTACATTTGATAACATTAGCCAAGCCGAAACGTACAGTTTAACTATAATGTATTGGCGACAAAAACCTCCTCTGTACAGTGATATTGCCAGCAGTGCTGGGCGATATGGAAAAATTCTGATATCATGATATAGGCTATTTTATATCACAATAACGATATGCCACGATATATTTTCAGTTATTCTTTAAAAAAAATCTACAACACACAACAAGACTTTTGTAAAAAGTGTAATCGATCACCCATGCATTTAATGCCACGTCCATGATAACATTAGCCAATTAGCATAGCAATTAGGACAGCTTCTCTGTCTTTCTCGCTTGTTAATCACTCCTCGTAATCGCTTCGTGAGAATGATGGTACTTGCAACTTTTATATGCCGGCATGGAAGCTATCATTACTAACTTTAGGAGCGAAAGAGCAACGTGTTTATGTCCAGTATTAGCCAGCTGAAGCTTGTTGCTATGCTAGTAGAACCGATCTTGTCTCGACTTTGAGTACCCGCTTGTAGGTAATATAAACATCGCAACGAAGCTTTTGGGGCTGCCCCTGCCGTTCGATTTTTGGAAAAACTTTAAAATCCTTGTTTTATTTGGGCTAAAAATGCACATGTCATGCAGACACATAAACTGCTATGCGAAAGATTATTTCAACCCTTGTGTTGGACCAAGGAGCGAAGGAGGAACACATATAACTATATATATATTTTAGAGGGCGGGGGCAATATTCAGAGAAAAAACTCGCAAATTTGCCACTTTATAAACTCGCAAATTTGCCATTTTATAAACTCGCAAATTTACCAGTTTTTTTCTCTCGCAAATATGCCACTTTATAAAGTGGCAAATATGCAAGTTTATAAAGTGCCAAATTTGCGAGTTTAGAAAGTGTCAGATTTGCGAGAAAAAAACTCAGAAACTTACGAGAAATACACGTAGCGTAGCTGTAGTCATGGCTGAATGGTGCGCAAAAATTGCGTATCCAGGACGATTCAGAAGTGGGTAGACGCAAAATTGACTGAAAAAAAAGTGGGTACACGCCGTATACCCACGTATACTCCGGACTATCGTATTCGAATGAGACGATCCGGAAATAGGCTACGTGAAGGATAGGTCGTTCAAATTGTATAAATGCTTAGGAACGCTGCCTTGATGCAATCTTTAAGCCACCTTTGGCAAAGGTTACGACCACTCAGCAGCTCGTCGCTTGAGAGTTTCACGCTAGAGGCTTAAAAACAATGAAATTAAAATTTGCATTAAAAAAGGACAGAACTGTATATATAAAGTAAGTTGCATCAAGAATACATCCTCACAGAACAATAGCAGAATTGTTCTAAAAAGACTTACATGATATCCATACAGAAAAACAACTGTAAACAAACAATATATTCTAAAATATTGAGACTTTTTGTGGTATTATTTTTTGTGTTCGTTTTTATCAAGTGTTAATGTAACTATGAATCTGAACTCCCACTCATGTACGCTGACAAGAGGGAGCAGAGTGACATTTTAGTAATATTTTAAGTATTATTTTATTCTTCTTTTTAAGTGGCTCTTGAAGTGAGCTTAACACACATCTCATTGAATTGGCACTTAGAGTAATACACTGCTCAGTCTGACAAATGCGTATGGAGCAACGCACTTGTTGTCATTGCAACTTGCACTTGTGATTTTTTTTATTCACAGACAGCTCAGACTGCTCCATGGCCAGACCATTATTATTTCCCCACGAGAATTTGATCAAGATGGAGGCACAGTAAGAGGTACCATTAATATAAAATATTGTTGCATCAGCAGTTGCTGTGGCAACCTAATATTCCATATGAATGCTGCAGGATCCCTATTTTGTTAATTTGCTAATGTAATGTTTCCTAACCTTGTGAGTCAAGGCACGCATTTTATAGTAGACAAAAGCATAGCGCACCGCCAAACAAAAAAAGAATGAATATTGAAATACTGACAATCTTGCCTCAGTGTATTCACCAAATTACTTTGCAAGTGAGGTTGAAATCTGGCCGTGTTTAATTGAACACAAAGCTGATATACTCGCAGGAAGCCACGACTAATTGTGTTGTGTTATTGCAAGAGGAGGATACACAGGTTTAATGTACCTTCTGCCGTCATGTGGAAGAGCATTTAATTGTTCTGCCTATCATGATGACATGATGTGTGGCTGACATTGTCTGATAATTGATTAATTACAAAGCAAAATTGGACGACCTCTCATAACACTGGGGAACAATTAGATTTTTGTGCTGATTAAAACTAAAATTGGCATACTAATTCCAAAATTGCAATTGCAAAAGTTTTTTTTCTAGTACGTCAAGTTTATTCTCCACATTTGACCAAACAGATAAGAAAAATTTGCTGTAGTAAGACTGTAGTAAGAAGAGCTGAGTACGAGTGGACTCATCTCGGGCTACATGGCAACTTGTTTATGCAGTCACAATTGAGAAAGTGTGATTAGAGGTGTGTGCAGCTCCAAATAGGTCATCATGCTAACAGAAATCTTGCATAGTGGGAATTGAAAAGATATAGTGCTGGCTTTTCTCTCATTCTTGTAACCATGGGAAACCGTTGTCAGTTGTAAATTACATTTTATACTCTTTTTTTTTTCTTTTTCTTTTTCAAAAGTTCTAATTATTCCAACTTACTGTTTTATTAACAGACAAACACATTTTAATTAAAATGGGGGTCTATAGCTCAAAAACTTGAAAAAATCAGTTTTGGATTCCGCACCCAAAAATGACTTAAAAACAGCATTCAGACCTAACTCGAAAAAAAATCGTGCTCCCCAGTGTAATCTCACTGCACACTACTGTGCCACACCATCTTGGTTGGGAATCTCTGTTGTAATGTATAATACACAAGCATGACGATTTACATACATTTGCATGCTATACTTTAAACATACTGTATGTAAACACATAGATGGATACACAAATGCACGCACACGCGTGCAAAAGTTCAGGGAAAGCATTACTGTGCTCTCAAAGCTGAGATGTGTAACGCACTTAATTTGACACATTCACACAGCAGCTAAAAGCACTGCACTCAAATATGAACTGACTTCATTTGCACATCAATTCAATAACCTGCCGAAACACTACTTGTTTGTTTCCTCGCTCTACCACCGTTCAGTGTTATATGGACAAAAAGACTTGTGCCGAGGGGGGAAAACAACAAACATTTAATTGGACCAAGCTGTCATTGAGTACAATACCTTCCCAAGTCATCCTTCAAACTCTCACTTTTACTGTTTTTCTCATTTTTCTCCCCCGCTGTGACCCGACAAAGTCAAGGTCCGGCTCCTTTCTTGCTCTTTATCATTTCACCCAGGTGAGATTAGGCAGAGCAGACATTAGTGTTTATCAGCTGCGTCTCTACAACCCGGTGCAGCTCAACAAATCACACATGACGAATAGAGGGATCTGAAGTGGATCGAATGTGTAATCTGCGAGGGGGCGTGAGGTGGGGTGAGCTAACTGCAGTGAGGGATGAGAGCGCATTGTGTTGTATGACGGATACGCCGTCAACGCTACGGTCCGACTGCCAGCAGAAAAACATTTTGAGTCCAGAAAATCCTCACATTGGCCAAACCAAGACTTGTAAGATAATACATTTTTCAAGAAACTCATCTGAAGATATGAAACCTTATTGTTTTTTTGATACGGTAATCCAACCACTTCTCGCGTCTCACTATTGGGTGGCACAGTGATACATAATAGCATCGCATGGCAACTAACCCAAGTAATGTTGTTTGAAGTAATGAAACATGATCTAAAAGAGATGCTGCATTGATTTACTGATATTCACACCCGCTAATACCGTAAATAATTCAAACATCAGAGGGGCCTGATAATCACACTAAATTGCATTTCGTCTTGCTTCATTAATTCCAGCCCAATATTGTTTTCACGCAACAATGTCTTGTTGGAAGGGGGGATTCATTTGTTTTGTCTTCTCAAAACCAATCAGTAGTGGGGACATCCCGCTGGTTCAATAGACATGGACACCACACCGATAGGAGCAGTGAACATAGGCTTTTGTTTCCGAGATGTATATTGATTTAAATACTTGTTGTTTATTTGACGAAATTGACGATCACTATTCACTTACAGCCACAACTTGAGGTACACCTGCACAACCTAATTACATTTAATTATATCAAAAATGCAATGACTATTGTGGCAGTCACCAAAACACAATCACAACAAACAAACCTATTAAATTCATACCTCGGAGAATTTCAGTTGACGTGAGCATTGTTATCTTTGTGAAGGAAATATCTGATAGAGCTCCAATATTGGATCTCCTCAGAATGGGCTAATTACTTTATAAAGTAATAACGTTTGTCTTGTGAATATTTTTAGGTGGAATTTATTTTCCCCTGCCAAAAACTGCCCTAAGCTTGACTCAGTTTATCTTATCACACGTTCACCTTTTCCTCACTCTTCTTCAGTTCAGCTTGAAAGAAAAAGACTCCGTTTCGCAGACCATTTCTAATTCAAAATATTCATTTTCTCCCCCCCACATTCATATGTGAAACCTTATTATCTGGAGAGATGATGTTTTGGACAAATAAAGATTAGTGGAGTGGGAAGGAGAAAAAGTTAATTATAATCAGGGCAAGACAATAAGGAAGCCATTTCTCATGAGTTTAGATTAAGCAGCATGGGGAAACAGTTGAAATGTCAGATTGATGCCAAATCGAGCTCAGTTTTATTCCGTTTTGGAGGAAAAAATGGACCAAAATGATCCTGTTTGTATTTCTTATTTTTTGTTCTTGGGTATGTCATAGTGGTGTAATTTGAAATGGTTCAATATTTCTCATTGTCTTGGTAGGATTAAACAGTAGCCTATAGGCAAGAGACGGACATCCAGTAAGCTTTACGCGCCATGAAGAGCATATTGTCTACCAAGCAGTCTTCAGTCAGAAAATGATCAGCTGTGACCACATATCAAAAAACCTAGACTTGAGGAAATGTGACTGACATGTTGCGTGGTGAAACACTATAATTTACCCAAAAAGTTGGACAATATCATTTGGGGACAGGTTATGGTTCGGACATTTAGCTACCCACCCGTGAAGAATCTCTCACTTCATAGTTTCAGAAGAAAGCTAAATGTAACTGTTGTCCTTTTGCTGAGTTGCTGACAGTGTTTCTATTAACTGTGAGAAATGTTTTTGAATAATTATCACACTGTTAAGTCAATTAAATAATATGGATCAGCAGAGGTGGGCGCATCAATGAATTTTGATGGTTCGTCAGTCGTCAACGGCCGGGACACCTGTCCGTCATCTTCACACCTGTATTCAAGCGGAACCAAGCTGTAATCATCAATCCGTCATCGTTATTTTAACTGCGCTACCGCCATCGCTAAATTACAGCTGCTATTTTAGGACTGTCAGTAAAATTCACCGGTCGCCTCCATTTTCAGACTGTTAGTAAATTTACAGCCTGTTTACAAATTTACTGGTAAAATGATGTGTTTTTTTCCCCCAACTTTTAATATGTGACGCGACCAGCTCAAATTAAGTGTTATAAATGAGATTTTATTACATTTTGCAGTTCTAGAGGAGTTCCTCTTTTGCTTGTCTTAGTTTTTTGGGGGCGGAAATTGACAGTCACAGAGGCCACACAAAATGGCTGTCCTCTACTTTCACCCGCGAGAGCTGACTGGCAGTCCAGGTTATTATTGTTGAATTGCAGAAGTAATCAGACCAAGCGGCAAGCTAGCAACAAACTCTTAATGAGAACACATAATTTTTTTTACTATTGGCCGTTACCGCGGTAGGACAACAACCACGCTAGCCGATGCATCGTTTGCAGTCGCCTCTCCCCTCACCCAAGCCCTCCAAAATCCTGACTGCTGTTGCCTTCATGGCCCCTTTGAGGCATGATGACAGAACTTGTGAACTATATGCAAGTTTGCTACATATGTGGTCTGCGTAGGCTAAAAATTCTCGTAGGTGCACGGTGCGAAAAATGGGAGCAATGCGGATGCCGGACCTTGAGGACGCGTCAAGCATAAACCAAGCTTCAGTCATTAGTAAAATGGGAGTCTGTCAGTCACTTCTCATTATTGACGATTATGTTGATGGACGAAAAATCACTTCCGTCAATTTGTTGAAGTGAAATGGGTGTCCGTCATTTATGGGTTGACGGACATTCCATCAATATAATTGACCTAATGCCCACTTTGTCGATCAGTTATGGCTTCAATAATAACATTCGTATCAAGTTCTGAGTTCTCTTTAAAGTGACAGTGTGTAATCTTTAGCGCCATCAAGAGGTAAACTAATAATTCATTCGATTTAAAAACCTACTATTTATTTCAATAATATGCAAAATATACGTTCTATCACTCAGTGTACATTTTTTAAATATAATCATAGGTTTAGTAATCAATAATTATATTTCATGGCCAGGGTTGGGAGGGTTACTTTTAAAATGTAATCCATTACAGTTACAAGTTACCTGCTAAAAAATGTAGTTAGTAATGTAATCCAAGTACCATAATATTAAAGTAATGTAACTGGATTACTTTTGGATTACTCCAATATTGAGTATGCTCATGAAGACAAAATAAAAATAAATATCACCACAATATATATTCTATACAATGTGCCCCTGCTATACAAATAGCAAAAATCCTAGTGTAATTAAAAAGCATGTAGGCTATTGATTGATTGATTGGTTGGTTGATTGATTGATTGATTGATTGATTGATTGATTCATTGATTGATTCTTTGATTGATTCATTGATTGATTCATTGATTTATTCATTGATTGATTCATTGATTGATTCATTGATTGATTCATTGAATGATTCATTGATTGATTCATTGATTGATTCATTGTAGGCCACATGCTGTTTTCAAACTGTCACTGAAAGCAACCACACCTAGATAGATAGATAGATAGATAGATAGATAGATAGATAGATAGATAGATAGATAGATAGATAGATAGATAGATAGATAGATAGATAGATAGATAGATAGATAGATAGATAGATAGATAGATAGATAGATAGATAGACAGACAGACAGATAGACAGATAGACAGACAGTCATCCAATGAAGATGATGATGTGTGACATCAACTGCAAAATGAACTTTTATTCCAGTCACAAGTTTAGCCGTGTATATGTTGTGTATGATGCTTAAATAGTGAATTGGTGGGAGGAAGATTTGTTTGGAAGGTGTAACTCCCATTATGGTTGTAGGCTAGCGGGCTAGCTAGCAAGAAGCTGCAGCGCGTAGCATACCGCTGAACTCTCAGCTCAAACTTTCGCTCCGAGTAAGTTCCAGTCAATACCGGTCGCCATTTCCTCTTCCCGTCCGTGAAGCTTTTTCAAACTGCCCGCCTGTAGAGGACACGACTAGTCAGTTTGTTCGTTCCCACCTCCCCGACATGTGGCAAAGGTCTCACTCGCGCTGGCGTGCACGCGCTCTCTCTCACTCTGTCCTTCTCTCTCTCTCTTTCTTGCTCTGTCTCTCGCACTCTCTCACATCGTAATTGTAATCCCTTGAAGTTTTTAAATAAATGTACCTTTAACCTGATTACATGTTTTTTCCTGTAACTGTAATGGAATACAGTTAAATTTTTTTGCAATCTGATTACATGTATGCCGTTACTCCCCAAGCCTGTTCATGGCTGAAGTCAAGAGGCGGATGGGTGTCGCCGCCATCTTCCTGCTACGGATGCCCAAAAGACAACTTCGCAAACGTAGTTAGCCCTGGTTGTGTTTGCATCGAGTGTCGGACCCGATGGGTCAACCGCCGCTTCCCTTCCACAGCTGGCGCCTGCAGGTGGTCGTCGCTGAGTCCTGTGATTCGGGCTCCCGTCGCTTGTCAACTCTCGCAAGCTTTTACTAGCTTTAGTTTCTACTAGCTTCTCTCCCTTGCCGCTCTTGTTAGCTGCTCCGGCTAAATCCTCTGGGCTTCATATCGGCTGCCAAGTTGCCGTCACTCACCAAGATGCTCACTTAACCACGCAAAATAAGAATAGGCTTGTGAAGTGTGGTATTTCTGAGCCACCGTAGTATGATATAGTGACATCTAGTGGTCAACTAAAACACACTCATTTAAAAAAAAAATATATTTTTTTTTAATCACTGAAGTTGTGTTACATTGGGGTTGTCTGAGTTCTCTCTTTGTGGCACCTCTCATTATTATTTTTTCTAGCTAGAATTTTTGCTGGCAAAGTATTTCCTCCTCAGCCAATAAACTTTATTTACATCACCTCTTGTTCCCTCAGCAATAAAGGCCACAGCTCAAGACACCTGCAATGACATGTGCTTGTGCTGGGCCACACTTTTACGTGCCTGTATTTATGCATGCTTTTGTTCAGGTAGTGTGAGGTGAATTCCAAATATTTTAAACCACGTCCCCCGGGGGAAGCTTCAGAGGTGCAGCAGTGTCTGTTCATGATGATGATTTAGCAAAAAAAAAAAAAAAAAAACTGAAGCAGCAGAGTTTTGTGTGTCTCGTCCCTCACCCCCAGCTCAGGGTCAATACGTCCCCAAAGCACTACGAGAGCTTTACAATTAGTTGATCGAACGTGCCTCCAGTGAGCCATCTGCCTGGTCACACGGTGGAACTGATGTCATCACCTGCCTGAGGCAATTAACTCTAAATACGACTCATGCCCCGCAATCCTCCTCCCAGCTGCGTATAAAAAGACGAAAGTAGCCTACGCTGAGGTTGAAGAGCGGCCGGCGGGAACCCTTGCTCGTGGCCTCCAGACGCTGATGGATAATTACTTCTGTCACGTTTATACTGGCACTCATGCAGAATGCTGGAGGACTGCCGTGGACTCTTATTGGCTGAGGGGGCAGATGTAGACTTGGTTCAACCTAAGAGGAAGGTTGGGATTGAGGAAAGGGCAGATGGGGACGTAAAAGCGAAGGTTAGGTGATTAATTAGATGAACAGCTCAGGGTCGGCTTCCATTGTTGGGGTGATAGGTCAAATGAGTGCAGCAATGAGTTTGTCACCTGATGCATACGTGTCCTTGGCTGAAGCGGGAAGATGAAGTTGTCATTCGAAATGTGCTGGGAAAGGAATCAAAAGAGGGATGAAAAAGACAACAACAACATTCACATCTTCGGAGTGTCTGTCTTTGGACTGACATTTCAATTAAATTGTCATCACAAGCTCCACCGGCATTGTTGACTTCATTACTCAAACAGGTTTTGTTTTTTTAACATGGAGGATTTTGTGTTATTTGAGAGTGTGAGAAGTGTGAGAAATCTCGCCGGACACAGCTGAAGCGCAGCTGACAGCAAAATGATGTCAGCCATTAAAGATGAATATTTCAATGGGTATAAAAGGCTTGAGGTACATATTGGCTGATTGTCCATTCATAGAAGAATATATACAGTCATAAAAATGAAAGTCATTCGCCTTTTCCACTCGACATCTCGACATTAGGATCAGTAGCTTTTTATCTGTGGGATTCCGTGAATGTCACTGCGGCTCCATTCTCTGGCTCGGCCATTAAAGTCGCCCCGGAACATGATGGATCTCTCAAACCGCGCCCCGCAATTCCTAGAAATGTTTTTCCATTTGCAGCCTAATATGACCACAACTTTGCAAAGTTGCATTACTGACACTGTCATTCTGCATCTCTCCTCATATGCTGTACAGTATTTCACAGACATCCTTTTATGTGTGCTCATTGAAGGACAACAATGGAGGGCCTGATTTTGTTTGTCAGATCATTGATAATGGCAGCGGGCCGTCAATCTTCAAAGCAGATGGCCTATTCTACCAGGATGCATACGAAAGTTGTTTCCTTGACATAAATAGCATGCAGACGTGACCTTTCGCTGATAATGCACGCCAAGTATTATTTGAATTTAAACATGAACATTTTCACGTATGCACACCCACTTTCTTCTGGATTATTGCTTCACTGTAACATTTGATAATCTTCATTGCTGTAGCTAATTAACACAGTTTCTCATTTTCTCCGGCAACTTTATTCTGGCAGCGTGAATAAAACGCCATTCCCTCCTTCTTATCAACACTTCCATGTTGGCGTAAAAAGCACAAGAAAGAGCCGCTATGTCAATCCTCATTAATTCCCCTGGGAATTAAAGCCAACGTAGATGATAGGAAATTAATGTCTGCAAGGAGATCCCTAAATTATTCAACAGTAACAGGGTAATGATGGAGAATCTCTAAGCTGGTTTCTTACTCTCCAATCATCAGTAGCCTCACTCCCTCCCTTCACTTGCTTCTTGTATTGTGTGTTTGCAAAACCCTGCTTGATATGGCGCTACTATAACCACCATAATCCAAGCATACTGAGTTTGGCATTTATACATACAATATTTGTCAAATATGTTCTCTAAACAAGGTATGTTTACATTTCAACTATGTAAAGCTGCGGTGCGGTTTTTGCATGACAACAGGACTGTCACTTTGATATGGCAGAAAGTGACTTACGTGGACCGTCGTAAAAAATATTACAGTGCAGGAAGTTTTTGCCGCACATGAAGCGATTAAGATCGACATTTCTGACACTTTTAATACCCATCTCAGTGGTGTGTCAAAGATGTTAATTTGCACTTTAAGGGGATATTTTACCCCAAATTATGAGCTCATGTCAGAATTATTATGATTATTGGACAATATTTGATCCATTTTAATTTTTAATTTTTACAAGCTGTATGATAAGAGTATTTGTCACAGCTGTATTTGTCACCATTTTCTCTTTTTTTTTAACACCCATTATTTGATCTTCATCTGCAATTTTAGCAAATACAGGTGTTGTACATACATACTGTACACATCAAATGGAATTCCCAAAATTGTACACATCATGAATCAGTTTGAGCAAATACAAAAGACAAAATCATGTAATTATTATTTATTTTTTTACATTTACATTTATAAGGTCTTGAATACAAACACAGTTCTACGGAAGAGGATTAGCGCCAGTGAAGAGAGAGAAAAAAGCTTGGCAGGATTTTCACTTTATTCTCAGAATTCTGACTTTAAAGTGATAATTCTCACTTTAAAGTGATTGAAGTGAGAATTCTGAGAATAAAGTCAGAATTCTCACTTTAAAGTCAGAATAATAGTAGCACTAAAAAAAAAGTCCGAATTCTGAGATTAAAGGCAGAATTTTCACTTTAAAGTCAGAATCCTGCCCCCCCCCCCCCCCCCCCCAAAAAAAAAATTCTCTCTTCACTGGCCCTAATCCTCTTCCGTACTACAGTTCGAACCAAGTATGGCTAGTGAATAGGATCATAAAGTCGTGAATGGCATACTTTTTTTTCCCAGTTGCCATCAAATGACCACCAATCACAATATCAAGCTAATGTGTGTGAATAGCAGTGAATAGCTCATTAACCATCTCTCTCAATACCACACATCTGTGTGGTGTCAGTTGCACAGTACTCATATTTGACCTCATTTTCAATCATCGTGATTGATACTGAGTATTATGCCTTATTTGTGTGGTTTGAATAGCAACAAAATAGCACACATTTTTGCGCTTCAACGTGATTTGACTGTTATCTCCTTAAGGCCACAATTCACTACTTGAACATACTTGCAAACTAAAGATTCCCTTTATAAATAGTAGCTATCACATTTATTTCACACCAGCAACTTGACTAAGCTACATCAGTCAGCTTTTCGTATGAGTAACATGTTCAATAATGCAGTTGGCTAAATCAACAGCACTATTTGGTGTAATTCATTGACATCATCTTTTAATTCATCACTGTTAATAAATTATGTTGCGGCAATGGCATCTGCGTTACCTTTGGCTTGTGGATGGATAAAATAAGTCTTGTCTTAACAACTTCAAAACCTTGAGGTTGAATTCTGTAACAACACAATCCCGTGTTGTCACTTTTGTTTTCACTTTCACCTCCTTTGACTTGAGCTTTGAAGAACTGCCGTATATTGAGGGAATTAGTATAAATACATCCCAAGCAACATGCACTTCAAATAAGCAAGCAGCCTACCTGTATAGCACACCACTTCTAGGTTTAGTCAGATTTTTAGTTCATGATAAGAGCTATTTTGATGTGTTGATAAATAACAGCCCTTTGACCATTTGTTTATGCTTCTCCACGCTTTCACCATAAACAAGTGTATCTGCCAGCTTTTGTAGCTTTCATAGCCAGGTACAAAGAGATAAGATCATTCTGACAAGGCCTCACAAGGGAGGCTGTTTAACCACTTTTGGGAAAGCTCCCCTCACGGGAGACAAGATGGTGTAGCATATTTAATACATTCATGATTGTATAATCATTTTATCATTATATTGGTGCTGAGACAATATCGTATCAGTATTATGCCATTCTCCTCTACTACTCTACATCCATTGAGTACTAACATTGGATATGAAAGGTATATATATATATATATATATATTCAACATACAAATGGCAATTATGGAAACGTCATGACGTCATTACACAATAGAAAACCATTTCTCGTTTAAAGAGCCCCACACCACCAGCAGCAGTTCATTCTTGCCTATACACTATAGTGGACCGGACCCCTATTAGCATAACCTGGCAATAGCCAGATTGATATTGTTATTCACTCAAGGGAGTTCTCCACAATATCAATCTGGGACTGCCCCACGTTGATTTGCTCGGGAAAGGCGGGACATTCTGGACATTCTGGACAATACTTCGGGCTGATTGTTTTGACCAATCACGGCCACGGATGAAAATGTTGTCGACGTTCTCGTTGAAGAGTGGGAAAAAGCACGAACATGGTACCGTCACTTGGCGTGGGTTCACTTCCCCACCTGGGTGACCATGTTTGAATGTGTGTGCGTTTGTGTGAGTGAGTGCAAAAAAGAAAAAGAAAAAAAAGAACGAACATCTTTACCTTACCAGCTAAAAAAGCACGAGGCTCCTCTCGTTTTTCAACATTCAACAAGGAAACGGTGAGTAATTCTGCGAGAACAGAATTAATTGCAGCGTCTAATAGTCTATGTTAGGTTTGTTTATTTGCCCTGGCGTCGGCACTGGCTTCCTGGTTTCGTCACAGCTGAGCTGCATATCACGGCCCCCAAACACAATGTCGCTCTGTGATTGGTTCGAACCACCAGTGGTTCGGATATGTGAAAATCAACGGTCATATGTTAAACCGAAGATGCTGGACCACATGTACATGAGAGGGTCCACTGTATTGAACATGCCAGAAAACCACCACTGCAGGAGATGGATGTCACACGCATAACACATTTTATGCCATCAATTTATATCGCTACTTCAATGCTAAAGGCTATTTGCAGCCTCCATGACAAGCTTTCACTTTATCTTTTCATCTATTCTGGAGGGATATACTGTATGTTAATGACCATATTTTCTTCACTTGACGATGATTGTCTATTGTTTTATGCGCTGTACCTACCTTTACGCTTAATTCATTAATTCAATCCACTCAAACTTACGTTCTCAGACTGGGGTGGGCTGAGGCTGGATCAGCAGTTTAAACCCCTATTAGAGTTTCAACAAAACAAAAACTTTGTATGTATTCTGCCTCACACATGATTTAACACCCGGGCCTTGCCTCATTTCCATATCCACGACATCGGTCCAACCTGCTGTAGATAACCTTATGTCCCCTCATTAGTAGGACAGCTGTGTCTCCCTTGGCCTCATTGACACAGCAGCACACAGCAACATACGCTTGCCCCCCCCCGACCCCCCTGAGACCATGGCCAGCCATCACTGTCATAAATCCACAGGGTGCAAAGGCTGGCATCCAGCACCGGGCAACAAATCACCCAGACAAGTAGTGCTGGGCATAGAGGTGACCCAAAACTCGGGAAACACAGAGATACGCTAAAAGATAGAGGCAGCGCAATGCCATTTGTACACAAAATGTATCAATTGGTTTTAGGTTCCAAAGTTGATTAAGTTGAATGAATGTCTCCCACCTGCTGTTATATTTGATTACTTTTTTGAAAGGTAATGACTACTACTGACTCTTATATGTTTTTGCAGAACTTTGTGGATGTAATGAATGAATAGTACAACTGTGCAAACTGAACTGACTGTAATAGTTAAGGACTTGACATTTACTGCATGGTGAAAATGTAGACATATAATCGCCGTAATTAATTGAGTTATGTGTTCTGTCTTTGTGCCATGCTAGGAAAATAATACAGGAGCATTTAAATGACAGAGCCGTCACCTTATCGTGGTGAAGTGGTCTTGATTTGCATATCATTTGAATAGATGGATTGTGAGAATGGAAACATTTAACTTATAGATGGAATATATGGCAAAAGTAAATCGTATCCGTTTTACTGTTGATAAGACTATATGCTGCACGGGAATACAATGACTTGAAATGCTTACAATGAAGCAGGTTGGTCCTGTGAACTCAAAGAGAAAATGTGGAGAGAATAAATTGGTTTAAGGTGAACTTTGACCCTGGTCTTTCTTCAACAGCCTCTGGATATTTTAAGATAACGTGTTTGTTTGTGAGCAACTGACTTGATGAGCAGACTGCGAGTGAGCCAGCAAGCCTCAGCACACACACATTAAGACAGTATCAAGGGGAACCAGGTATGAAACCAAGGAAAAAATCCAGAGCCAGCTGAATGATACTTCAAGATGCTCGTGTGTTGTCCATCTTGGTTGATTCGGAGACAAAGCATTTCCTTTGAGCCATTGCTAGCATCACATCAATAATTGTTTGAAAACATCACTCTTGAAAGTGTTCTGTAACTGTTGGGATTGGACTGAGGAAATTTGTTTATGCATTGCTGGCTACATTTTAATGATTCCATTCGAAAACCAAAAACATTTCAATTTAGGAACACTATCAGAAATGACACTGTTGTTAATTGGCTCCTCCAATGTTTTAGCATATACTTTAAAATATAATCTAACTTCTAAAACATCAGGAATGTACACATACAAAGTCTTGATTCAAATCCAGACTTTTAAAAAAAAGAATTAGAAAAGATTAATTTTGAGTTATTCTTAAACACAATCTGACTGATCACAGTGATCAGGTTGCATTTGAATGTATTACTATGACAACTGACTTACAAGTACAAGGTTGTCAAATAGTTTGCTAATATCCATTTGTGTGGTTTTTAATTGCTGGGGTCCACAATTGGCCGATGCAATGTGATTAGGTTAGGCAACTTTGCCGCATTTTTGAGACAATTTCAATTCCTAATGATGCTGATTATGCAGATTTTTTTTAAGCAATGATAGATGTATCCTAAAAGTTATTCAATTTAATTCAGTGTTACTTAGTTGCTATGTTTTAGTGCAGGTGCTTTTATTGAGAGGGATCCGGATCGCAAACTTTTCCTGATTCATTTATAAGCAGGTGAATATATTAAACGACTCCGGTTTTCATTATCCATGTTGCACCAAATTGTTTATCGACCCATATCTCAGCACTGACACTCCCTGATTAATGATCTTATTAGAGTGGGAGGAGCAGTGTGAGGGGGAAAGATGACAGCCCATTTCAAAAACACCAGTATCCATTAACATGCATTGCTCCTCAAAGAAGTCCTTCGCACAGCTGCCGTCCCAGATCATGCAAGCCAACATGCAGTGTGTTTAATCTAGCATATTATAATGCATTGTGAAAGTGCGGATGAGGAAGTGAACGTATAAAGATGCAAGAATATTTGATGTCCTACAGTAATTGAAAGGTAGCCTACATCATGCTAGACATGCTAACTGTGGGCAAAGAAGCTGCTAGCTAGGTCCAAGACTTCAAAGCACTGCTAGCATCACAGAGTCTTTGTTTGATTCCAATTCCATTGCTCTCATGTAGTCTCTGACCCAAATATAAATCCTCACAAAACCAAAACCGCCACTAAAAGTGCTAAAGTGCTAATGTGATGAGTGTTCATAACGATACAATATAACACAAATGGTCTTCAGTCATGATATTGGTGGCATTACAATAATGCCTCTGCCTGCTGTTGTTGCTTGAAAACATTTGCGGTAAAGCCATTGCACACCCCATAATCACATAGTTGGCCCGCTGGTTGCTTTCCTCAAACACTGACTGTGAGGCCACTGGAGGTTCGAGGTGACCTTTGAGCTGTAGCTGGCTCTATGTCATGTGACACCTGTCTCATTCTCATCTGCTTGCGACTCCCCCAGCCCAGCCGTTGACTTGAGTATGTTGTGCTCATATGTCACAAGTGTGAGAGGATGAGAAAGAGAGAGAGAGAGAGAGAGAGAGAGAGAGAGAGAGAGAGAGAGAGAGAGAGAGAGAGAGAGAGAGAGAGAGAGAGAGAGAGAGAGAGGAGCATTCACGCCTCACCAAACAAACGACAGATCATTCAGGAGTGGGAGAAAAATTTACTAATCAGCCTCTCCAGTGGTGGACTCTCACCCAATTTATTTTCCAGCTAACAGGCGTTGGTTAATGAGCTGAAGCAAAGCATCTCCCCTCTTCCCTCTCTCTTTTCTCTTCCTGTCCTCCTGTTGTTCCACCGGTGATTCTTCAGTCTAAACCAATTACTTGCGAGCGCATCTGCTCGTGTGCACAAATCATTGTTGTGCGTCCGCTCAGACAAGTTCATAGCTGAAAGAAATGGCAACCTGAAGAAGAAAAACTTTGTGTAGGCCGGGATACAGTTGGCGGTTGATGTGTGCATTTCATTTACTTTTGTGTGCTCGTTATGAAAGAATTACAGGGGATCACTGCTTTATCATGCAATTCTACATAGCATGAATTTGTACGTAGCCATAATAACAGTAAAAAGTTGCATAAAAACACTCATAGGCTATTAATAGAACACAATAAACTGATGGTCTGCTGTCCTCTAAATCCACCAAAAGTTGCAAGTGATGCAAGTGAAATTGCAAGCATTCAGTGACGTGCAGTGAGCTCTAGGTTTGGGTAGGCAGGCAGTCGCAAATTGAGACGCACACACCAATTACAAATTTGTGTGTCGGCAGGCGAGTGTACAACGTATTCTAGGGTGACCATATTTTCATTCCCCCAAAAAAGAGAACACTCAGCCTGACCTCGAGATACTTGATACTCAGATACAAGATGCCATACATTCAAACTATTTTAACATATGCCTCCTCTGTATGGGTAGAAAATAAAACAAAAAAACATTACTCTGTTTTGAAGTGTTACATTTTTTGCTCTGTAATCTTTTTTTTTCTTCTTTTTTTTTACTTCGAGCAGGGTTCGTACCCATTGCCTCCGGTGCGGCAGCTCAACATTTGCCAAGTTCTGGGCCACTGTCAGCCAGATGCCCGGAAAGAACGTAATAAGTGAATATCTCCCTGTAAAACTGCCTAATTCCTCACAAAATCAAGCTAGCAATAGCAATAGCAATAGCAATAGCAATAGCAATAGCAATGCCAAACACCATGTAAAGTGAAACAGCCAGTTAATCGAAGCACATCCACAAAGCCAATCTTTCCTTTTGCGTCATTCTTTGTAAAAAGTACAAATAATTCTTTGTCCCTTGTTACCAAGAGGATAATTTTTGCAGCATTTTTGCCTGCTAGCCAGACGAAGTAATGAGTCATTTTTAATTGAGGTATGAAAATCACCAAATGTTGTCACTTTTAAACCTATAGATAGTGTAGGCTTTTTGAAATGAAAGAAATAATTAAAATAAATAGGAAAAGCCAAACGATTTCATTTCAACTTTCATTTCAGCCTGGGGCAGGCAGTGCCTACCTTGCCTATCCTGACCGCTCGTCACTGCCGATAATCACAGAAGCGGTGTAGCGTGTGTTAATTTGACGGTTTCCTCATAGCCAATGCTACTTTGCAATGAAACAAAAACGAGTTAGTGTTTAGAAACATTTGATACAGTTTGGACAAAAATAACTCTTGGCATGCACACAAGGCATTGTCTGCCATGAAAAGGATATTTACGCAGACCTCCGGGCAAGGATATGCTAGCTCGTGTGTGTAGTCATATTACACAAAGGGCAACTTATTCCTGGTGATTCTTTATAATCGTGAATGCAAGTTCCTCACAAAGAGAGAGAGACCAAAATGAAGACGAAGGTATAGGCATGGGAAGGCCACATTCACATTGCTTGGACTGAATTTATTTATTGATTTAATTTAGCAAATTACAGTCGAAAAGACAAATAAAGCCAACAGAGATTGTTCCTACTATGCGTTACAGTAACATATTGCGAGGGTCAACTTAAAAAAAAAATCGACCACACCATACATGGACATCAGCACTGTCTTGGGCTTTTGTTTGTTTTCCACCTCACAGTAATGCAGAAAGCCGTGAAAACCACACCGCATCAAATGCATCAGTCGGAACAAGACAAGATACAAACTACGATGAAGTAGAATGTGTTGTAGAATGTGTGAGAAATGTGTACTACATGTGCGCTTCTTTATTATTATTATTATTTTATTTTATTTTTATTTTAGAGAAAGCTCAGTATTGTTCATTCGGTAATCTTACCGATTTGACATGTCATCATCATTGCTCTCTCTTTTTTTTCTCTTTTTCTTTTTTTTATGTGCGTGAGTATGTGCATGTGCGGGTATGTGTGTGCATGTGTAGGTGCATGTGAGTGTGTACACATTAATTCACCTAAAACCTATTAAAAATCCCATACCGTTCACCTAAACCAAATACTTCAGAATCCAGCTAGAGTCGTGAGGTTGTCAGGAGACCCGAGGAAGGATCAAAGAAAAGAAAGAAAATTGAAATCCAGCACCAACCACACATCGCCTACTACCCACCGGGTCACCAACCAGAATTTTTCACCAACCCCAGAAACATCTAAATTCCAACAAATTAGGAAGACCTCAAGAGACCATTGGAAAGACTGAGGAAAGGAAGGAAGGAAAGATAGATGAAGCAGAGTGAGATCCACAGACATCAGCCTCCACCGATTCAACGACCAGAGGAAGATTGTGTTTGAATTTCGGTAGATGCTGGTGTGATGTATGTTGTGGCTTGTGTGCAGCCAGTGCGCAACGTCTATGCGCGCTAATTTTGACCTGGAATGAATCGGCCATATGGGAGTTTTTTCGAACTTCACAATGGCCGCCCCTGGAAGTACCTGCTTTTGCCAGTATAAAAGTGGCATGATTTGTCTAGTTACAGCACTTCAAGGGGAAGTCAGCCTTAAACATTTCTTGACAATAATAATATTTTATATGTGACCTCACTAGTCTAAACATGACATTCTGATTAATATTTGTGGAATATGAGTTATGAAGCAAAATCCAGCTGTTTTTATTCATTTACATACACAAGAAAAAGTGGATCTCAAGAGAAAGAAAAGTTGGGTTTATAACATTTGACAGGCTCCTGGAAAAAACACATTTATATTTTTATACCAATAAGATGACTTTCAGTAAAACGCATCATTGTCTCTTATCCATTTGCCTTATTTTGTTGTTTGTCACCAAAGAGTAAAGCACTTTAACCCTATGAAGCCTGAACCTTGAAATATTTTAGAGAAAATTATGATTCTTTGTAAATAGAGTATTTATTGGTCCTTTTGAACAAACAAAAAAAATGTTTCAAAGTCAACTTCCACATATGACTTTTGATTTGAGTCATATTTGATACATCCGGTCACAATAATTTAAATGTGTTTTATTTATAAGTCAAAAATATAATAATAATAATAATAATAATAATAATAATAATAATAATAATAAACAGTCATATTAAACATATTAGTATTTTCAAAAATCTGAAAAAATATTTCCTAAATTTTAAAGTATAGGTGCTCCTTTCTCAATTGGGACAACGTCACTGGAAAAGCCATCAGTTGGGTGATACAGCCCTCTAATGGATTATCCATGCAATGCATGTGTCAGATCATATACGTCAGGGTTTTAAAGTAGCACTAAGAAACTTTTCAACCTTAATAAAATATTTTCATAACTCTTCTGATGAAACATCGACTTGAAACTAGTTGAATGGTAGCTTTGCCATGGCCTGAGATGGTCTGTATCATTTTTACTGGCACTAAGCAACTTTGAGGAGGATGGTAGGAACACTGCCACGCATAAAAAAACAAAAAAAACACAAATGTGCCGACTGCTTTATGGCAAACGTCACTTCCCTCTTTCCCCATTGGTTACAAAGACAGAAGTCAATTTTAATGTCGATGAACGATTACTGCTTTCCTGACTGAAAAGTTTTGTTTGAGGAGACAAAAAAGAAAAATGTAGTGCAATGTGCTTGTCCTCATGGGAAATGTGGTCTTCCTTCAGGGCAAAACATTACCGTTTTTGTCTATATGGCGCCGTCATAATCAACATAAACGGAAAGTTCCTTAGTGTGAAAAAATATTAGACTCATGAAATAGAGGGCTCAAAATGTCTTGTATTTATTAATATGATGCGTTATAAGGTTAAATGAAATTACATGTTTTCAAATTCATGCTTATTTCCTATTTCTGAACTCTCCATAGCTCAGACACGTCTTATTTGCACATTCTCGACACAATCATGGTGGAAAAGGTCACACGCCGAAGCCCAGATGTATAAACAACAATCACTCACAAGCTCTCGTTTATTCCTCCTTATGTAAGAGACATGTAATATCTAAATGCTAAACAGCTTGGAAAATGAATAGATGATGGTTTTACTCAATGTTGCTTTAAACACTAAGAGATTGCGTGATATCACAATATTACATTTTGAAAAGCTGTTTTTTTTCTGCATGCTCTGTTTGTCCACAAACTTCATCCGCGCATGCTTTTCTTAGGGGCAAAATGGAAAATAAACAAGTGGTTTCCCAAAATCCCCCAGATCTCTGGGAGCAGCTGACATGGTATTTACGACCCCCAGAGTTTTATGATCATCAATTGTTCCAAAGAACCAAATAAGTGTGTATCCTGTCCAATGTGCCCAGATGAAAAGAAGAGATAGTAGCACCTCATTAAGATGGAGAGTCAGAATGTAACTATGACTGAAAACAACAACAAAGACAAACATTGTCAGATTCTAAATGATATAATAGTGCTTTCAAAATACCACTAAAGGAGTAAAATTCAGAAGTTGACCCGACCGAATTGTATTTGTTGTTATAGAAACAAACTTCTCAGAATGGTGACAGATGCCGTTAACTAATTTGCTCCCGAAAATGTATAAATATGTTCTATTTTAAACGTTTTAAGTGTCCCAAAGACCTATTTATAAGTTTTTTATGGTTTCTTTTTTTTTATTCGCCTCAACAGCAAAGAATGGTTGAAGAAATGGCAGTTATTACACAAACGGCCAGCAGGTGGCAGCAGAGCAAAAGAGATCAACCAGGGCCATGTTGAAAGAAAGCTCATTTACTCCCATTTCTAAATAGACTTGTGAATAATGATCAAACTTGCTGCAAAACGGAAACATAGAAATATACTTTTTTTTCCTGATGAAAGAAGAGACTCTAATCTTTCTTTTGGTAGGTTCCATGTGTAGCAATAGGACACAATATTCTGTGGGCCTTGCAAAATGAGTCAAAATCCAGTAAAACAGCCGGGAGCAAAGGGGATTGCTTCAGTGAAAATGGCTGGGAGTGAATGAGCAGACAAAAAATGAGATTTTCCAGTGATATTTCTTGATAGAGGTGATTTCATCATCTCTGCCACAGTTGATGTTTATAGTACAAGCCACACACACACACACACACACACACACACCTCATTCAAAGTGAACAAAACAGACAAGCACACTCAACCGCATCAGGATGGACTCCTATCAATTTGTCTCCCACTTCCAGGCCTTCTCAAGAAATATGATGCAAGGCTACTTGGAGGGAAGCGCCCATTTATTTCCCTGGTGTCGGTGTTGTGGGAAAAATCAATACAAGTGTCCATGCTGGATTCATCTATATTCTACTGTGTGAACAGAATGCCCTCGCGGGAGGGGGAGGAAGATGAGTGGGTAGATTGAGGGGATGGGGTGAGGCAAGTTCACAGGCAGGGTGGCGTACAGAAGGCGAAAAGTAAGTTAATAACAGAGAGGTCAAAGAGTTAGGAACTTTCATGAGCACTCACAAAAGTTGGAGAAACTATCTGCTTTGACTTTGTGCTGAACTGTTGTTGAAAAGTAGAGTGTTTTCAAAGTAGGCGATCAGAATGTTCCTTCGAAACAAATAAAGACGACAAACAGTGTCGATGGGAGACATGTCGACGCACGTGCACTTGCATGCGTCCGGACACACACGCAACATAACAAGCCCATTACCTGTCACTGAGAGGCTCATTAATCTGACAGGCGTTGGCCTCTCAGGGCAGGCCTCGACGTCGGCGCCCTCTCGCTCCTGTCATGGCATGATGGATCTCTCCAACACTGGCCTGCCAAGCTGCCATTCAAGCAGGCCTCCCTGTGGGCATCCATCAGGAAACACTTGCTAAGCATACTGTTGATCTTATTTGCAAATAGTCACCATGAAGGTTCCATGTGCACACTTTGGTCTCACCTTGTCAGGCACCTGTTGTCTTTGTGCGATTTAGCACGTGCACCTGTTTGCTTGCGACTAGTTTTTGTGCACTTTGGGTGCACCTGCAACTTTCTGGTTGGGATGCTACTTCCTAATTGTTATGTGATTTATTATCATACTATTGTATGATCTGACACATTCAAAAATGTATTACGTTTTGGCTAAGATCTGGATCTATATATATATATATATATATATATATATATATATATATATATATATATATATATATATATATATATATATATATATATATATATATTATTGTTTATAGAATACGAGTTAAGCAGCAAAATTCAGCCAATTTTATCCATCTTAGTGGGCGGCCATTTTGCTACAAGTGCTTTGCTGTCAACTAAAAATGACAACACGGTTACTCGGGGCTCACAACCAATCACGGCTCAGCTTTAGAAATGGTGAGCTGTGATTCGTCGTTACCTGAGTCCTGAGCTACTATGATGTAATAGATAGATAGATAGATAGATAGATAGATAGATAGATAGATAGATAGATAGATAGATAGATAGATAGATAGATAGATAGATAGATAGATAGATAGATAGATAGATAGATAGATAGATAGATAGATCAATAGATAGATAGATAGATAGATAGATAGATAGATAGATAGATAGATAGATAGATAGATAGATAGATAGGTATATCGATCATACAGTATGTACATACATATGAGAAATATTCCTGGCCTAGCAGTATATTTCATATATACTATGATTATGACTTGACTAATGTATTTGCAAAGGTCCACGTTAGAGCACTTGAGCTCTGTTTTTGTGCCCAGGGCAAATCTAACAAGTCCACCCTGAGACTGGGAGTTCGTGGGTTCAATCCCCCGGCTGGATCATACCAAAGACTATAATTTTTTTTAAAAAAGGACCCATTTGCCTCTCTGCTTGACACTCAGCATTACAGGTTGGAATTGGGGGGGATTAGATCACCAAATGATCCCCGAGCGTAAGCCCCTACTGCTGCTCACCGCTCCCTCAGTGGATGGGTCAAATGCGGCAAACAAATTTCACACCACTTAGATGGGCGTGACAATCAGTTTTTTTTTTTTTTTAACTTTAGCACGGCCTAGACAACGTTTTTGTATTTTTGTAGGCGAACTCAGCTTGGCGCAGTTAAAACAGTTTGCGTCGTTGTGGGCGTGAACACAGCCAACTTGATTCACAGCCGATGAAAGCGGCTCCTCTCATTTCCTTTGCAATAAACGTAAGGTCTGTGCTGTGAAGTGTGCACTTGGAAACTGCCTTCCAAAGCAATAGTATGTGTGCATATGTGACCCCGGACCAACTCCCCGCTCCGCCATACCTGTGCTGTGCCCAAGTGGAAAATCCCTTAAAGTGAAAGTCCATTGACATTGTCAGCTTTGCAGGAAACAATCTCAGACTCCTCCACTACCTGATGGCTTCACCTAACATCAACCTGCATCTCTCCTTGTGTTGGTATCAACAACCGCCAGCTGGTGGCAGGCTGTGCCATGCATGTCTCTCCAGTGGAGCCATTTTGACAGCCAGTGTAGCTCATGCAGCCCCGACCAGCTTGTACCAATTTAATGGTGCCTGCTCTCATATGTAAGTCGCATTCATGACCCAGTGACCCGGACACTAGCGAGTAGGCAGCTGGTAATAGCTTGGTGGACATTGGTAATGAGATGATCAATTTGACACCGACTTTCCTCTCATTTGTTGCTGGAATGATGTCATTTTTTTCAGATGGAGCCTCTGCGGAGACGAAGCAAAATAGGAATTGCTTGAGAACATGACGAAGAGGAAATAAAGATGAGAAGTGAAAGAAACTTTTTTGCTGATAGTGACGTACGGCACAGTGAGAAACTAGTGATCAGCTTACCTCCAAGCCAGCGGAGAGGAGGAAAATCAGCGCAATCACCTGCTGTTATGCTGGAACAAAATACTGCATAAACAGGATTTTAGCGGCTTGGCGACTGCTGAGCTGAACAATACTGTATTTTGTTTGATTGCACTTCAGAACATCAAATATACCAATTGGAAACCAAAGACAAATAGTGCTTAGCAGGGGGGGTGCCAAAAAATTGATTCTAATAAGAATCGCGATTCTCATTTAGTACAATTCAGAATCTATTTTAAATGTCCCCAAATCAATTTTATTTAAATTATTTTATACTGTCTTGCCTTTGTCTGTGTGTGACTTCCTTTGGAGCGCTGTTCATGTTGTACCCGATTTGGCCACTTTGGGGCAGTGTGGTTCCACGCGGTCTAATACACTGTTAAGTTGTAGTAGCCACATTAGAAAGTAATAGGAAAAAGTCACGATCAAGTTATTCCAATAAAAGTTGTTTTTTTGCAGTGTGGAGCCGATCTTTTGAGTGATAAAAGTGCCGCGAGTAGCGCGCTAATTAGCATTAGCGAGTCAGACTCGAGTAGATCTATAAATTGAAGCAAAAATCATTGTCAAGCAAATCATTTTGAATCAAAAATCGTTCTCAATCAAAAATCGATTCTGAATCGAATCGCAGACCCAAAACCGAAATCGAATCGTGTGACATTCAAAGATTCCCACCCCCTAGTGCTTAGGTTGAAGGTTTACTTGTTGGCCAAACCTGTTGTAATGAAAATCCAGACTTTTAGATTTTTTAGGAAAATGGATGACATTCCTTGCTGAGTTTCTTCACCAAAGTTTGTATTAACTGCATCGCTACTTCATCCATTCATATTGCTTACCTATAAATCTTCATTCATATATCCCTAATAACCAAAAGTTATTCAAAAGACGTTTTTTGGTGAGCTTGAATTCATGAAGGCAGAACTCATCCTATTATAATGGCCTTCTACTTGGAAGCCTTTCCTCAAGGGTCCCAGCTTTGGTCCTCCATGGGAATGACTTTGCTCAAAGACTTCCACAACTCCAAATAATAGATTTTCCCAGTGTTTTCAGACCCAGACGTGTTTTTTTTTTGTTTTTTTTTGGTCTGCTCACCACGTCTTTCTCCTCCCCACACTTTTGTCAGGCTCCATTGACCATACAGATGATAGTGTAGACTCCGGCTTCAGTGTATCGGAACTAAGAGCTGAGGTGAGCAGCAGGCACAGTGAGAGGAGGAGCTGTAAGATAATACCAGACGGATATGTACAAAGTGGGTCTAAGGCCCGTCAGCATTTTTATCACCGGGATGTCAAAACAAAAATCTTTTAAAGCCAAAAGGTCACCGGATGCAGAGACCTTGCTGAATGGCGAGTAGGCATACTGTATGTCAGCTCCCGCAACCAAACAAGTCAGGTTGTCGTCGGCTGTGTGCTACAAGCATAGCAAAGTTTAAGGGCTGAGAAAGATGGATTTGGGAGATATATCCTTGTGGAGTCTTTATGCTATAAAAAGGGCAAGTGGTGGACAAATTGGGGCAGACTCGAGTTGGGGGGGGGGGGATCAGACACACTTGGAAAGAGGAGAAGACAATGTTCAGATGCAAAAATAAAACAACCTTTGAGGCAAAACCAGGAAATTTGACGTGGTTGATTAGTACCGTTCTTGGCTAATTGACTTGGAAATATAATTGGGTTATACTGTATTATGTTGACAGTGGTTCTTAACCTGGGTTCAATCAAACCAGTGGGGTTCTGTGAGTCGCTCTCAGGGGTTCGGTGGAGATTTAAGACACACACCCCAACTCAAACGATTTGTGCTAATATGCTCCGCTTGGCCATCATTGGTTGTTTGTCATCACGCTACATTGCTTGGCCTGCAGGGAATTTGTCACGCTCTGTAGTCGACTTGTGCCTGTTGTGATGGTACGTCGTGTTATTTCTTTATAGTAATCCCTTCATACTAACTATGTTGTTCAAAAAAAGAAAGTGGTCATACGAATATGTGCAATATAGATTCACGTGTATAATGGAACATATGGTGTTCCACAGGGTTCAATTCTGGGGCCTCTGCGGTTTTCAATGTATCTGAGAGTTAGGTCACACTTTATTAACAGTTGTGTCGAAAGTAACCCAATTATGGATCAAAAATGGACCGATCCACATTATGGGTCAATTTGATCCGTTATTCTGGGTTGTTTTATACAAAATGACCCAATTTTTTGACCCAAGGAAAGGATCTGACCAATATTTGCAAGTTGTTTGACACTAAAAGACCCATTTCTTGACTCAAAATTGGGTCAAATTGACCCAAGTAGGGGATCGGTCCATTTTTGACCGAACTGTTTTTAGAGTGTAGTTTCAAAAGCATCTGGCTAGCCATGACGTCTGCTAGCCAGATGCTGAGCTGTAATGTGTTTGTTTGCCAAGCAGATGCGTAGCTAGAGCCATTGTGTCCTTCCTATGTGAGTACCGAATGTTCCTTGCTTAAAATCAGAATCTGAATACCTGTTCCATTACATCCCCTGATAGATACACTTCCATTCCATTTGACAGGGCACAGCCACCTCAGCTATAATCACATATGGCATACAGTAAGTGGGCATTAGGTTTCACAAAGGGGTGACATGACACACTTCTTGGACTGATAAGAACTGGCACTGAGAGTCTGCCTGGGTCATATCTCCGCACACTTGGATTTGAGTGCTCACAAAAGCTGCCAGTAGATTGTGTTACACATCAGCCTTCTTACCACTACCCATCTTGTCATCATCCCTCATGAATATTTCATCCCGCTACCCCTTTCTGGCCTTCTCATCATCATTTGCTTGTCATAATTTGCTGCACAGTATACAACGCTGCCTCTCTACGTTCAAACATGACTTGAGCTTTTTTTTTTTTACACTTGTCAACAAGATAGAAGAGTGTAAGTTCATGTTGGAAAACAAAAAATATAGAACAGGCATAATTAAGATATACCTTTAAAAACAACAAACAAAGCAAAGCACAAGTCATTGCATATATTGAAGTAACATCTCCAAAATCATTTTTCTGATATTAGCAAAAAGACGAGTATCTCTATCATTAGTGGACCAGCCATGGCAACTCTCATTTAGTGTCAAGCTCACAGTACTGCTCCGACATGTCAAAGAATATAATAATTCACCTTTTGGATTACTAAACGTTAACTGAGACCACTTTTGAAACACTCAAGATGAGCTCCTGTAAACCAATCTAGGAACTACTAAGAGATGGATACATACACACACAACCTAATATTGGAGTGAACCATGTTGTGAAAGCAATCCTAAAAATGCCAGCAAGTGATATGATTATCATCCTGAGTACCCACCCCCCCCCCCCTCCCCAAGACATGTTCAAAATGGCTCACACCTCAAACACATTGTCACGTTACGTGTATAAAAGCAGGGGATAATGATCTAATGGAAGTCATGTGCTGTCGTAGCTTTTATTCCCCTGCGTTATCTCAGCCAGATGTTGAGCTGAGTGGCTCACACTAATTGGCTGCATCTCATCAATTCAAAATGCCCACGTCCATGCTACTGTCACAAGGCTTCGCATTAAGTGACATGCTCTCAGGGAAGTGCAACGATTGTCTTAAATATAGATGAACTGTAAATCAACTGCTGCAAGATGTTCATAGGCAAGGACATAGGGAAAAGTATATAGATGGTAATTTGTGTTGGAGAGATGCTAGTCTACTTCATAACTACTGATGTACATACATGTAGTTTATTAGTTATCCCTGTTAATAATAATAATAATAATAATAATAATAATAATAATAATAATAATAATAACAATAATACAATTAAAATAATAATAATAAGATAAGTACATTTTATAGGCTTTTATTTTAATGTTCCATTTTCATTATGAATCTTGTTTTATTTAGTGTGAACCAGTTGAGTGGTGGGGAGGCGACTTAGTGCCCTCTGTTGTCCAGTCGCCACTGATGTAATAGCGGTGTGGGTCACGTGTGTTCTACTCGTACATCTACATTTGTTGTAGAGCAAGTTAAGTTCGGTTTATAATTTGTTTGTGCGTTGTATTGTGACATTGGATGTAAGAAAATATATTGTTGTCAATTGTACAAATGTCAACAACAACAAAAAAGTTAGTCTTCTGTAAAGTGATGTTCATGTTCATTTTGCAATGTTGCTAATGCTAACTTACTCATAACTGGTGCATAGGCCTACTCAGTGGAAAAGTGTGTTACATACAGTAGGCCTATAAGGCAAAGATGATGTAGCGTTGAGGAATTAAGTTAATGTTTCTCAACATAAAGAAAACTACTTTGCTGGGAAATATACAAGTAAACATGATTGCAATGAAGCTCCCTTGATTTTGTATTCAAACAAAACAAAGATAAAGTCCTTGAGACATGTAGTGCAGATAATTTGTTTTTCATATTTAACTCCTCCTTCACATAACAGGACAATGACTCAGCAAAGTATAATTATAGCTTTTTACAAGTATATTCATGTTCTAGTTGACCCAAAAAGCCAATTATCTTTTAAAAAGCAGTGTTGTTCAAAGTAAACCTGGTTGTGTACATGTTTTATCACCCACTTAGGGAAAACGGTCTCAGAGAACTGTCTAGGATTACATTGCCCCCTGGAGGCCACAACATACAACAGCCAAGTGCATTTTCTGCCAGTTCAATTTAATAAATATAAAAAGAACAAAATACAGACTGCATGACAATTTCGCCCTATCTACCACATTTCAACCTTCATCCCAACCAAACCATCAAATCATCATATATGTGTGTTCTTGAGAATACATTTCTACAATTTCAAGTGGTTTTGGCTTTCAGTGAATACCAACAGGAAGACATTGAAAGGGGGAGGGTGGGTGTTTGACTTTTCACAGGTAAGATAATAAACATCATATTTGAAGTCTTTTTATTCAGATTTATGAACAGATATCTGAATAATTCACTGTTGAGGGTTCTCAACATCCCATTTCTAACCAAGTATCTTACACACACAAGCAGAGAACACAGACACATTTAATCAGTCATGTTAATAAATTAAAATCTGTCCCACGTAATTCCTAGCACACTCACCACCCAAAAAGTAGCAACAGTAAAAAAAATAATAAAAAAAATTAAAAAAAATCCTCAGAAAATCAAAATGTACATTGAAAACTGAATTTTCATTAACCAAACAAAATAAGTGTGTTTAAATCACCTGACACAGAGCCATCACAAGAATGTTTCTGTCAAACTGTAATGTCTATTAGTGATCAACTGGACAAGTTTCATCAACATATGAACTTCTCACTTGCGACTCACAAGGCTTGCACATGTGAATAAGTGGTAAGATGGGACTTTACAGAACTAACCTGAACAGATTGCTGTGGTGTGTATAGTTAATCGATTGTATTAAAAATTTAACACAGGTGGGAAAAGAAATCAGTAGCAAATAGTTACAAAAACAATTTAAGTGTAAGAGTGGGAAGGAAACATATTACTTTGCAATGCTGCATTTTCACATTTTATTTCACAAATCAATACTTTTGGCTCGTCCCCACATGGGTAGGTTCAGTTATGATTTTTTTTTAATTTTACTTATTACTGACAAATCTTATGTGTTGGAAATTGCTCTCCCTGTTTGACATTGGAGTGGTAATGGTTTAACCGACATGCCATGTCATGATGTCGATTTGAAGAGTCTGCCCCACAGCAGCGATATGCTAGTTTTGGGGAAGGGAGGGTACACATTTCCATGAAAAAAACTAAACAAAAACTCACACATTTCTATTTAGCTTCAACACAAAGTGAATCCAACTGAATAGCTCTACTTCAATTTCTCATGGAAAAGTTTTCTAAAAAAATCCCCTTTGCCTTTCCCTTCCACTCACTGAATAGTTACAGTATTTCCTGGCTTGTGTTACAAAACAGTAAGGGAACATTTTAGAGTTAAAGGAAAGATAGAATCTCGGGTACATCCTTATGTTAATGTTTTGTTTTTAATTAATGTTGTGGGCTAAGATTTCACACGACATGCTCAAGTTCTTAAAAAAACTTACCGAACCCAATGCTGGCAGACAATACATAAATCAAGTGTTTTTAAATGGCAACAAATAGATTTAAGTTTACCTACATTAATTAAATGTACATCATTCGATCACAAATAAAAAAAACACTCCAGTGAGTTTAAGCAACTGATGAGGGTGATGTTGGGTATTTTCTTTTTGGGGCTTCTTTTATAAAACATTGCGCGAGATAATTCCCTAACCTATCAAAGAGTTGAATGCATTGATGAAAACTTGCAATTGATGCAACGGTGAAGATTTAGTGCACCCAAAGTGACTCAACGAGCAGTGGCCATGAGGGCTAGTGGACTATTCAAATGTGTTGGGGGGGGGATTTCTGTCTCATGTCCGCCGGGCCTTCTGCCTCTTGGCCTGACGTTTGGCTTCGTCCAAGGCAGCCGTGTCTCCGCTGGTCTGGGCCATGCTCCTTACTCCTTGAATACGATTCATCACCTGCAGGAGGAAGGGGATGACCTAAAAGACAAGTCAGGATAAGAGTACATTGATGCAGTTGAACATGTGGTTGCTCACGTGGCGCTTAAGATACCTTTTCATGGTTGTATGCCGCTAACAGAAGTAGCAGAGTGAGGGGTAGAGCAATGTAGGAGCCCTGGGCAACATCTTGGTCAGGCACTTTGCGCTGCAGGTAAAGGCACAGATTAAGACCCCCACCCTAAAAAAAAAGACCTATCACATTATCACTTACAGTTGGGTTGAAGGGGAGGGTGATGTGCTTGTGGTAGCCAGTGGAAGTAAAGGAGACCTGAGGTAGATTGAAGTCATACTGTGTGCGGGACAGCGTGGAGTACAGCATCAGAATGTAGCCCTGAACAAATGGGAAAAATAAAACAAATTATCATCACATCAGGAATGACAGTCAAGAGGTTCAAATTGGCAAAGGTACAATACAAAATGTACCACCAGTCGACGTGGGGAAAATTTCGTTTGCAGATTAAAGATTTTTGGCTCATGATAAGATCTCCTTTACTGTTAGAAACACAAAATGTGAACGTGCGTAAAATAAAACTGGTTATAGTCAATAATAGGTCCAATCAGTTCCTATTCTGCTTGGTGAGCTGGAGCCGATCCCATACAGTTTTGGGCAAAAAGTGGGGAACACATGTGACTGATTCCCAGCCAATCATAGGCCACGTATAGACAAACAAGCATTCATACTCACACCTATGGAGTCTTGATTGGACCCCCTTTTTCATGACCAAACTGTGATAAGCTTTTCATGTCGCTGGTGTCAGGCCAAAAACCTCACAAGTCACCATTTGGCATCTATACTTTTGGTCAGTCCACATATGTGTGTGTGTCATTTTAATGAATTACTGACCAATTTGAAGTGTTGAAAATGGGTTGCGCTGTTTGATGATGCAATGTTAATGGTTAAACAAACATTCCGTTTTTTTAGGCTCTCCTGAAAAGTGACGATTTTGAAAGTACAAGGTTTTAGCCTAATGCCATCGATATGTTAAAACTGTTCTGATAGAAGCCAAACATGTATTGTAATTGGGACGTATGGCAGTGAATGAATTTCACTGCTGCTCTGGACAAGTCTTTATCATTCATATTTGAGCGCCCCTATTTGCTCGAGGACAGAAATGAAGAATGATACCTCTCCATCTCGGTCCACTGGGGGGAAATGGAAGAAGAGGGATTGGCCCAGTGAAACACTGTGGAGGGGGTTGTCCAAGTTGTCACTCCTGTATAGCTTTACCTAAGCAGAGGTGAGGTAAGGAGAAAAAAAAAAGTTGTTAAACCTCGATGATCTCATACGTTTTTGCCACAATAACAACCAGACATTTAGATACATTAATTTAAAAATCAGTTTACCGATAAAGTTGCCAGATGTTCTGGGGATGTAACGACATTCCCACTCAGGTCAAACTGATTGATTTGTCGGAAGGCGATGATGTTGACTCCCTCAATGTCATTGCTGCCGACCTGAATAGGAGAGAGGACATGGTGCAGAATGTGCAGATGCAGCTTTGGAGTCCAACTAGAGACAAAGCTGCATGCGAGTCACACGGTGTGAGAGAATAACAGAGACTTAACAAGAATTAAGGCCCTTTTCAGCCTTGCAAAAGAGATTAGGAGGGCTGCACTTCTCAAAAGAGGACACATTACAAAGTGAAAGGTTTCCAACTTGCAATGGGATTATCCATGCTTTTGTTTCCGTGTTCAGAATGGAGTCATGAGATACGTCACACTCCATGTTCCCACACTAACAATTTCGTAAGGAGAACCCCACACACACACACACACAGATTTCTCTGTTGTATGAACAGCATCCAGAAAACCTCACTATGATATTTTCTCATATACCCGACTCAACTTTATGTATAAAGCACTTTAAAACAAGCATTGCTGTATACAAAGTGCTGTACATGGAACAGAAATCGGTCATGCAGTAAAGCTAAATAAAACAAAAACAAAAGTTGAATAAGTCTTATATGATGCACGAGCTGTAAGCTTCGTCACTGTGGCTGCACGGGGGATGTTAGAGACTCCGTACGCTGGTCTCGCTCTGAACTGATATCTCAAGCCGGTCACCAGTCTCTTTAAGTTCCTGATGATACCGATAGCACAAAAACACCCATCCATTCATCCAAAAGCAATGAAATACTGTAGCACGGAAAGAGCGCCGTAGAGATATCTGTGTGCTGACTAACTCCACTGAGTCCACTCCTAGTCTGTGTGTGTGTGCGCGCGCGTGCTGCCCTTGTGAGTGCCGACTCCAAAGTGTTTTTAACAGACAGGAGAGGCAAAAAGCAGCGCGATGGAATATTACATACTGACATATATAAACAAATGCACATGCAAATGACCATTTATCGAGTGTGGGGAAAAAACTCTCATGTCCGTTTGTTGTCATGGAGACAACAATAGTTTTTTTTCTTCGTGTTTTTTTTTATTGTTGGCATTATTGCCGCCTGATTTGGAGTGCGGATAATGCCATGAACTTGCATATTCGTCGTCTGAGTGTGTGCACCGAACCGTGACGGACGAATACAAAAACCGTTACACCCCTAGTAATAATATATTTTTCTAGCAATATGTAATTATTTCATCCACAGGTACATATGAAATTGTAAATGTTATTGTTGTAAAATACAATATACAGTATGTGTACCGTATATACCGCTTTTATATGACTTGGCGGCAGCCAGCTCAGTCTCACTCGCTCAGAACCACGAAATATAGGTGTGTGTTAGAGTTTTATGCCATATCACTTAAAGAAACGCCTACATCTGTCGGCCAATCAGATGACAGTGACATCACTGCTCAATTTGACCTGCTTCGTAGAACCAAGTTGGAAGAGGTTCTAAGGAATGGTTCCCCTGTACCAGCACGACCGCGAAAAAGTGTAATGGAAAAGTGGAAAATATCTACTCAGAAGCTGGCTTTGGAAAAGATTTTTGCCAATGGCGAAGAGTACCATAACTAGGGTGAGTAGACCTGTAGCAAATCCAGTGGGGACTTTCCAGTGATAATGGTGAAAAAAACAACTAAAAAGCACATCATGATTTTGCCACCCACCTCTATGGCTCTTTGTTGTGGTAAGGCTCTCTCTATGTGGTCGTTGCCTTCAGCTCGCAGCTGAATCAGGTACTTGCAACCAGGCTGCACAAAAATAGTAAATAGTGAAGTGAAAAGCTGAACAGCCAACAACTGATTTTCTGTTCAAAACAACAATTACTAACCAAGATACAACATTTTTAAAGTGACTCATTCAGGGAAGCATGGTGGAAACAACCGCTTGTGACTCGCAGTCAGAAGAGGCAGAACACCTCTCACTGTTTAGCTTACAAACAAAACAAAAAAACAGCTACCATGTGATGTGCAGTGTCTGTCTAAAATTTTTTGAAATTTGTGTTTCACATTGGTATGCAAATAAAGTTAATTTCAGGCTATTGTGGCTGAATTTGGATTAAATTATATAAATTCATAAAAAGATTTAATTTGATTAATTTTAATTGATATTGTTGGGACAATATCAGAATTTGAACATCGGCATTTTAGATTATTGTTTATGTAACTTACATGCTCTGGTTTAAAAAGCAATAAACTCGACGTTACTGACCAGTTACCAAGTGCTTAGTAGTTTTTTTCTCTCCATTAAATACTTACTATAGTACGCATGACAACATTTTATTTTATACATTAGATTGTTCTGAGTCTAACTTTTGGCTACAATGGATACAATGACTTCTGAGATTAATTCATTCTATGACCAAGCCTGTAACTCCGTTTACTTGCTTACTGACAATTTCCATTTTAAAAATGCCATTTAATCCATTTCAGCTCCTTAAAAACCATTATTGATATTTCGCTTGAGCGGTGCTTTATCTATACCTGCCTTGTAACTCCAATTTTGGCAAAGCAAAAAACAAAATAAAACGGCCCAGAATAAAAAAAAATATATATATAAAAGATGAAAGACTCATAAGTTAAGGTACTGCTGTAATAATTGTGTCCACATCAAACCAGCTTATTGGCATCCTTACCAGCAGACCTCTAAGTCTGAAGCGACCTTCTTCATCAGTGACAGTGTCCTCACTGTAGATTCTACAGTCTCCTTGACCCACCGCTTCCACGGCAACGTCCCTCTCCGCATCACCACTCAAAGACTGCACTGCTCCGTAGCAGCTGGGCACACAAGTACAGGAACAAGGAAAGGATTGGACGACTATCTTTTTTTGGATCCGCTTCATGGCGCTTGTTAGAGTCGAGATGAAGAGAACTGGCAGTACCTATACGCAGTCTTAATCCCAGTTATATCGATACTGAGGATTTGACCCTCTTCCACCGTAATCATCTGGGATGCCGGCTCAAAGCGGAATTCTTTCATCATGGGCTTGAAATAGTACTTACTTGGACTCTACAGAGGATGAAAAAAGTTAACATAAAATTGAAAAGCAGACAAAGAAACAATTATGGAGTTATAGTGAGGCAATTAATTGTTGCTCCAACCACTATACAAAAAATTATGACTGATTTATTTATATGATTTGGTAGTTTCCTACCAGGTTATTGAATGTGAGGAGGCCGGTGTCCTGAGTCAACAGGTTGGAACGAAATTGTCCACCACTAAGAGACAGAAGGACTCCCGACAATGGATTACCGTCTTCTGATTTTATCTACAATACAGATGCAAAGGAAGAGCATGTTAATATATTAAAAACGTTATACTTGTTTGAGAACCGCAGCTAAATCTAATACATTAAAATAAAAGTATAGCATGACAAACGGCAGAGATACAGTAAAACAACTAAAAGTAGGGCTTGGATAAGAGATTTTACGCGAGAAGGGTGACTAGAGCTGTGCGATATAAGCAGTATAACAATATATATTGTCGATAGAATATAAAATGTCTATCGTATGGCATAATCATAATCCATAATCATTTGCCGCCAGTATGGGAATCCCGTGTCTTTTCCTATGCTTAGTAATACTTGTAATGGATAAATGGTAGGCACACTTGAATATTAAATATCTTTGCAATTGCCTTTTTATTTGACCATTTATGACTCACAAACATCTTCTAATTAGCAGATGAACACCTTAGCTGTTTACAATGTGTACTCCTGCAAGCCTCTGGCCAATAGTTTTCAGACTGGATTTAGGTTTGAATTTCCCGCCTCGTCTGTGGATGTGATGTCATGCGCGCATTGTGTACGTGAAAAAGGGTGTGTGCAGTTTCATTTTTCGGCCACACGCGGCAATAGTGATTTGTAATTCAATTTCCTGCATTGAGCAGCTCTAAGCACTGTGTTGTGTTTATTTAAATTCTTTGAAGTTTATTGCAATCCTTGAAATTCAATCTGATGTTAAGAATGATATCTATTACATTAGTTGTGTGGTCTTTATTATGAATAAATGGAGAGAAGATCAGAGAAGATTGCCATCAATTTCATGTAATTTTAAGATAAAATATATCAGGATAAAGCGTTATCAGGATTTAAAATGACCTACATCAGGGATATAAAATTGTGTACATATCACACAGCTCTGACAGTGACAGCAGAAATCTAAGGTGAGTGCTGATTTTCAATTAGTGCACAAAAATCCTGCAGAACTCTGACATACTGACATATAATGACTATTCACATGAATAAGACAACAATACTACAGAATTATAAGGAAACATGAGTGCAGGTGTAAAAAGGGCTGAATTATTGAGACGTAAAATATCTAATACAAGTCTACCTTGAATGTGATTCCAGCCAGAGCAAAAGCCTTGAAATCGCCCTGGGTTCCCTCCACTTGACTAAGGACAAACCCCTCTTTACTGGCACTGACGTCATACTGCCTGTCGCTGTGGAGTGGACCCACACTGCCAAGACGTCAAAAAAGAATGTGGTAATGAGAACATATTTTCTCAAAGCATATTACAGATATGGCATTGGGTGAGAAAGTGAACAGTTTGTTCCCAGCAAAATCACCAATGATGTACAATGGATTTCAAAGCTGGACAACAAAGCAACTTAATTCTGTTACAGGTCTTCTGTTGTGGCAGTGGCAACTACCACCCTCTCAACTCTCTCAAATATAGCTTAATTCCAGCTTTATATTTTAAAACTAAAGTATAAAGTAAACCTGCTCAAATTGAGACAGAGGTGGTATCACCCTGACTATGACTAGTGACTACCGATACCAGGCACCGTATCGGTGCCAATAACAATCTTATTTTAAGGTATCAGTACTCACGGCGGTGACCGATACCATTATGGGCCACCCTCCTGCAGCCGTTTTATGATCAGGTACAAGAAATTAGAAATTATATGCATACAAAGTTGCCATTATTTTTTTTGCCATTTTTTAACTACAATCATTAAAAATGCATCAAAGCAGTTAGTACATATTAAATTGTAAATATAGTTCAGCGTTGTAAAACATTATTATGTTTATTGTATATACTGTGTTTTTAGAACTTTGGCAATGGCTGGATCGTGCCACTTCGGCCTCACAACCATAAAATGGGCGTGTGCAACGGTTGCTCAATGATCTGTTTCTTCTTCGGTACATTCAAGTTTAAAAAAGAAAAAAAGAAAGCTGTTTCAACACTGCAACTGCGGTTAAAATACGTTCCTGCTGAGCTCAATCAACACAGCTTGAGTGCTGTGTTGAGGGATATCCGTGGCTTAGGCTGTAAGTGGCAAGCAAATTAGGTGGAGGTGGCCACCTCTGAATTTTGTACACAGGAAAAACTCTGGATTTAAATCAGATTTGCTATCAAAGCTCAGAATCAGATAAATGGCAAGGTTACCAAACTGCAACTTGCCATACATGATGGGGAACAATCAAAAGCCAAAAACTAATATCAAAGCCAGGAATATCCTCTGTATTTGTCAGATACGATAAAATCCAGTTATGTCTTTTGAGAAAGTCAAATTTGACATTTATTGAGTTTTAAATACGAACAAAGTGTAAAAGTTATATGAATTTAGTTAGAATAGCTTATCTGAGAAGACAAACAAACCTAATAAGGATCCTTTCAAACAAATGTCAACTTGACAAACAAGGTTAGGATAGATCACACAGATCATAAGGCCAGAGCACTGACCTTATACAGTGATTACCAAGTAGCAAAAGGCATGGGAAATAGTACAGTATCCTCTAGGTCACAGATGTCAAACTTAAGGCCTGGGAGCAAGATGTGGTCTGCCACATCATTATAAATACATTTTTTGGTAGATCTTACAACCTGCCTTAATGTGGGCAAGCCAAAATCTGCTGAAAATAATCAGTAAACAAGCCTACAATTGCTACTTAGTCTATTTTGACGGGAAATTTTTCTGCACACATCATTTTTATGTCCAGAATTATAGTGTCAATGTTCATAGCAATAGAAATGAAGTGTAATTGGTTTTCTGCAACATAGCCACTGACACAAGTCCTTGCTCATATATATTTATTTAATTTATAAAGAGCTTGGTCTTAAACCTGTTTCATATGAAAAGTGTCTTGTGTTTGATGTAAGCCGTCATGCTTCTTGTACCTGTATGCGCCATTCTCATTGGTGGCCACAGTGATGAGTGGTGCAGCAGCTCCTCTTTCACTAATGGAGACCTCCACACCTTGCAGTTCCGGTGACACTTTGCCCTCCAGGAAGAGCCCTGCGCGGCCCATAATGTCCACCATGCGGCCAGGACATGACTCTACAGTACGAGATAATCAAACGGGGAATTTGAAATTTATTTGGGAAATAAATCAATCACTTTTTGTGATGATGGCATGATGAGAACATAATCTGAATAATCCCTCTCTGGCCAATCTTGCACCTCAAATTACAGTAATTCCTGGATTACAAGGCGCACCTGACTATAAGACGCGCTAGCTAAATTTGGGGAACCCTCGAGTTTGTTACAAATATAAGCCGCACCCGACTGTAAACCGCAGGTGTTTTAATGTTACCGCACCGGGTTCCCACTACTTTCTTTTCCATAATGAGGGTGCAAATTGTCTTGCTCTCGTTCTGTCTCTCCTAATGTATTTGGGCTCACTTGGTTTGGTTTGCTCTGCCTGACGCTCTTGCGCTTCCTTAATAGTGCGCTCCATTGTGATCTGATGGATAAGTCGCACCTTTGTATTAGCCGCAGGCTCGAATGCAAGTGAAAAAAATTGCGGCTTGTAGTCCAGAAATTACTGTACACATTTTAGAAAACACCAGGCCCGAGGAAAAACAACCAATCAGAGACAGAAAGTGTGAATGAAGTAGTGTCACTCAAAGCAGCCCCATTTATCTTGAGCTTCAGGATCTTTGCTGAAACTATGTATACCCACATCCAGAAAATAAAAAAATGGCCATCCTTTGTTTTCCAACAACTTGGCATAAGACTCCCAAACAGAAACAGGTCGAACGGACCTCACACACTTATTGCATTTTTTCTCGGCAGGTACGTGTTATCACCTATTTTGGAATTTTAATGGATAATACAGTCCAAAGAATATAAATTCAATACAAAGGGTTCAATACAGAATACAAAGTAGCACTCCAGAAGTCATGCTTGTTTACAGTGCTAATGCATTGCTTAGTATTCCTACCTAGTGCTGCTATTTTGAAAAAGCTGTTTATAATCTAATTATTCTACGCACTTCCATAATTGCATGCCATAATGAATGCCAATTTTGGAGAATTGCGCTCTTGCATGTTTGTGAGCTTTGGTCAGCGACTCTGGGGTGGTTGGCGATGGGGGTTTAATAGTGAAGAGAGGTTCAATTCAAATCATGCTACCAATTTTAACAATACAAACTTCCCTTTTAATGTTTACTGTAGCATGATTTTTATAGTAAATTCATAACGTAAAAAAAAAACACACACAAAACTTCAAAAAACTTCATATCTGATAACATTTCTGGGAGGAAGTTTATTTGACTAGAATTGTCAAGAATCATACCTCCTGTGATAGTGGCCTCCACTTCAGGTGGGTAGAAGAGGAGCTCCTTGGAGGAGGGAGTCACCGTAATTTTCTCTCCAGCCCTGCAAAGTACCATAAATATTAATCATAGAGCCAAGGGTTAACAATGATCTGTTACCTAATCTAGACAGATGTCCTATATTATTTTAAATTAAAAGAAAAAAAACACCTTTTTCTGTATAAACATAAACAACATTTAAGAATGTGAGGAAATGCAATAAAGTACCGGTAGTAGGTTGTTTAACAATAATGTGAATTTTTTTATTTGGATAGACAGATCTAATAACAGAGGGGAGGGGGAAGTTGGGGAACTGTTACGGATTAGGGGCAAGCAAGCGGTAATAATAGTAATTTACCGACAATTTAATGAGACAACTATGGACATGAATGTTGAATGCAAACGACCTGGCCCAGTAGGAGAACTCATAGTGGAAGGGGCCTGTCAGCTCATCAGCCTTCTCTTGTATAGGAGGACTATCATCCTTGGCGGCCCCTTCGTCTTCAGCAGCTCGCCGTTCTCGTTCTTGGCGTCGTAACTGTATCTCCTGCAGCTGCTGCTCCTGCCACTGCTCCTCCAGACTCCGCAGGGGGCCAAGAACCAGCGCTGGCTCACTCTCAATGGATGATCTGACAGGCAATGGAGAGACAATTTAACAGTGTAAGATGAGTATTGAAACACTAGCCAAGATTAATTCATTCAACCATGTCAACCAATGTGTAAAATATTGTGACTTTGAGTTATTATTCTTACGGTACTTACATTGTATGTCCTTTTAATTCTAAAATCATGCGTATGTTCTATTATGGCATTTAGTGCACTGGTTCTTAAAGTGTGGTACGAGTATACCACTATCTATCTATCTATCTATCTATATATAGTTAAGTTTTTGACGAGGACACTCCCACTTATTAATGATTCTTACTTGATGGTGACTGTGACATCTAGGATCTTGTCGGTGGTGATGAGTCCTGTCATGTGATGGCGTACTGCAGTAAGAGTCAGGATGCTGGGTGCTGAGCTGTTAAGACAAGGTATCATAGCACCTAAAGAAATTGGATGCAGCTCGACGGAATATTGGTAGTTTTACTTACGTATCATAGATGTAAAAATCTTGCTCGAACTGGTGGCAGGAGCGAGGGGTGACTTTGTACACGCCTGGATGAGACATTTGACAAATTACTTAACCCCCGAACTGGTACATCACATTAATCTTGATGACTTTATTTTTATTTTATTTGTTATTTGTGTTGAGGATAATGAAGCTTACCAGGTTTAGAGAGGCAGAAACGGTTGACTCCCTTGGAGAGATTGTAGATGCCCACATTCTCAGGTTTGCTGCCATCCTGAAAGAACTCCTGCACAGAAACATACAGTGAAGCTAACATTGTCATCACATAGACTTACCATCTATGAGTAGCTACTGACCAAAGTGATGGCATGGGAGAGGGAGCAGCGTAGGATGTAGCCAATCTGTCGCAACTCAACCCCCAAGATGTCAGCATCGACAACTTCGACTTCCATGGATTTATGTTTCCAACACCACTCCTCGTGAGAGATGCTTACTAATACATGTCAAATAAATATTGAAATAAGTCATAAAACAGAAATGCTACAATTACAAGTGCATGGGGGTCACACAAGCCTAAAACATGGACATCTAAACAAGTGTGAGAGCAATTCAGCCCAATTTGCCTTAAGCAGGGTAGCTCAGTAACATTATATTCCTCCATTGTTTAAATGTAAGATTGTGTCATGATGTCACACTATTTACTTAGCTTCTGCATCTATCGTCATACCACCTACATGTGACTTGGCGCTTAGTTTTAAACCTATATAAGATGTGTCCAGCTTTAGTACTAATGTTGTAGATGGTTCCTGACCTTTATATTTCCCAGGTAGAACATTGTCAAAGGAGAAGCTGAGGGTGTCACTGTTGCCAGTCAAAGGCAGAGACCTTCTCTCTCCTTGGCGGCTTACTGGTTGGAGTGTCACTGACAGGTCATCACAAGATGCTACAGTTCAACAAGAAAGTAGTTTGGGTTTTTTTCCCACATATAACTATAGTAATAGCAAAAATGTTCCAGAGGCAGACTTTACCCAAACAGTAGACCTTTCCAGAGACAGAGGCCATGAATTGGGTAAAAAGCAGATCTGTGAGGGGCTGGTCCACAACTGAGAACTCCAGAGCCTGAGGCTGCACGGAAAGGCCTGCTTTCACATCAATGTCAGGGAGGGACACCTACACATAACAATGGGCTTGTTAGCACGTGAAAGGTGTTTTTTCATTGTAGAGTACATAACTATGGGAAAGAGGCAATGGCATAGAATAAAGAATCATGGCACTGGAGTTTCTTAATTAAAATACAGTACACTGTATGTAGTATGAATGCTAAAAATCATTTTCATACAGGGGACTTCCATTTACTCCTCCTTGAGCCACTTATCACGGTTGAGGGGTTTGTGTGTCAAAACGATCCTAGGAGCTAAGTTGTCTGGGGGCAATTACGTGACAATTGCAATCAATGGACTTTGTCTTCCCTGCGCCCTCTCCAGGGGCCTCATTTATAAAGCTGTATGTGAGAACCTGCGTACAAAAATACGTATGAACGAAACCCAAGCCTCACGCACGCAGAATTTTTTTTGTGATTTATAACACCTGCACGCAATTTCCCTTTATAAATGCCACACAACTCCAACCGGTGTGCATAGGAGATTCCACCCGTTTTACCCTCTGTTTGGCAATGCATATAAAATATAAAATCTGCGTATTTGTAAGCAGCACGTATTGGCGAACAACAAATCAAATTGTTCTGAAATTACTGTATAGGCACGTATAGGTTGTGCGGCGCGATGATGTAATGCGTGCAGTATGTGTCCACATTAGTTGTCATTATATGATTTGTTGCATGAGGCTTTTTCAAGATTGGTGATCAATGAGAGAAGACGGGCGTTTAAAAAGTTTAAGTTCATTCACGTGCTTTCTGCCACGCCTGCTTGTGACATTAGAACAAGTCTGGAGCAAAACAGTAATGTGACCCAACATCCAGCATACATGGCGTTTGAAGGATCAAAATGCACCAAAGCTGTGTGTGTCACTGTTTTCCCATATCTCCCGAATATGCGTGACTGTGCGTAAAGTTTCACGTTCAGTTTGTTTTCTATAAATACCACCGTCGGCGCAAAAATGTTCGTACATAGGGTTTTGGCCTCATTTCGATCGTACGCGAGCATTATAAATACGGCCCCCGTGTCAGAGAGGAGATCCTCCGTGGAGAAGTTCAAGTATCTTAGAGTCTTGTTCATGAGGGCAGTTTTGAGCCGTAAATCGACAGACGCCTGGCTGGCCTGGGAATGTCTTGGGATTCCCCAGGAAGAGCTGAAAGAAATGGCTGGAGAGGGGGAAGCCTGGGCTTCCCTGTAAAGCTGCTGCCCCCATGACCCCGAACCCAGATAAGCAAAAGAAAATGGATGCAGAATTCAGTTCAAACACTCCTACTGTCATACATGGACACTGTAGTCTCCGGGTTTCGCCTGAAAGCAGAAGGCTCCCTGTGTGTCCGAGTCAGTGATCCGGCCTGAGGTTTTATCTTGGCCCTGGTGTGTCAAGGTGACCTTGTAGCGACCTTGCTTCATGCCCTCGGGCAGGTTGCTGATAGAGATCTGTCCACAAACGCTGAACCTGCATAACAACAACACGGATCATTAAGGCCTCATTATCAAAATGCTGTGTACTGACCAACATCCACACCAACAAATACACTATATAATAAGATATCAAATATACATTATATAGAAAGTAGTATCACAAATATGGCATTAAAATGTGTTTTCACTTAATAGATTTTCTGATTCTTTCTGTAAAGGCTCTCACTGTATTAAAAAATTGAGCAGGTATACCAAATGAAATGGTCTGAACGGCTATAAATGTCTTTTTTTCTCTCTCCATTCATCCGCAAATACAAAGTGAAAGCCAATATATGCTGTTAAAGCGTGTAAAAGTCTGCAGAGGCCAGTTTGTTAAATCAACCAGACATACCCGGCTGTGATGATGTCAGGAAGTTGTGGAGTGTTGGGGGCAATTTTCACTGTTACTGGCTCAAAGAACATGAGATCCTTGTGAACACGGATGGTGTAAGTACCGGCTGTCATGTTCTCCAACCTGTACGAACCATCCTCTTTGCTGACAACTATGAGGAGACAAAACAAAAGAAAGCCACAGCATAACATAGTGAAATTTAAACACAATGAAGACAATAAAGCATGGCATCATCTCATTTACCTTTAATTTGATTGTTGACAGAGACTGCAGCATTAACTACACCTTCCCCATCAACACTATTCAGGACCCGACCAGTCACAGAAAAACCCATGACACGAAAAATGGGCTGCACATGACAAATAGAAATAGAAAGGAATGAATTTAATATATTTGAATGTTAACTTGACATTGAAAGATAGATTATACCAATGTACCTCGAGCCTCAAACTGTTGTGCTCCACCTTGAAATTCATTCTGGAAGGTGCAACATCAAAAGTGATCCTTTCTCCTCTGTAAAAGGGCACCTGAAGAAGAGAGTTCATAATCAGTTATAAATGAGTTTTTAAATTAAAAAGCTTCAATTTGGATTGGTTTTCACAGAAGGCTTACCACGGTGTACTCCCCACTAGATAGTGAGGGGAAGGTAAAAGTCCCATCCTCCCTGGAGAGGGCACTGCACAGGTAGATGAGGGAACTGTCCCCAGAGTCAGCGCCCTCCACTGGAGAATAGTTGCAGCCTTTCACATTCTGGGAATCACAACAAAAATGCAGTTTGAATGAACTTTGTGACTGCAATTTGCTTATTGTGTGAGCATGATCAATCATCGCTCACTTTACCTCTCTTTTCACTACGGCTGAATAAAGCAGGAATGTGACCTCTTTCATGGGCTCTCCATCACTGCGGACTTCACCTGAGACGTCGTAGCCTCCGACCACCAGATGATCAGCGGCCGGTGCATTGGCAGTGGAAATGAGCACTGTTGTGGTGGTCTGCACGAAGACAGCAAGTTGCAATGAAGGTCAGACTTTTTAGTAAGGCCACAGGGGCCTCATCATAAGTACAAACCCAATTCTAAAAAAAGTTGGGACACTATACAAATTGTGAATAAAAACTGAATGCAATTATATGGAAGTGTCAAATTTGAATATTTCATTCAGAATAGAACATAGAGAACAGGTAAAAAGTTTAAACTGAGAAAATGTATAATTTTAATGTTGATTTTAAATTCCATTGTGTCAACAAATCTAAAAAAAGTTGGGACAAGGCCATTTTCACCACTGTGAAGCTTCCCCTCTTCTTCTTACAACAGTCTGCAAACGTCTGGGGATCGAGGAGACAAGTTTAGAAATAGGAATGCTGTCCTATTCTTGTCTAACACGCGTCTCTCTTAAACGTTCAACTGTCTTGGTCTTTCTTTGTTGCACCTTCCCCTTTATGATGCGCCAAATGTGCTCTAGAAGTAAAAGACGTGGACTGCAGGCTGGCCATTTCAATACCCGGATCCTTTTCCTACGCAGCCAGGATGTTGTAATTGGTGCTGCATGTGGTCTGAACTTGGGTTGTCCTTGTCCTCTTTAGTCAGTATGATATAGCGCCCCAGTTTTCCACAAAGAACTTCGAATTGTGATTGGTCTGACCACAAAACAGGTTTCCGCTTTGCCACACTCCATTTGAAATAACCCCTGGCCCAGAGAAACGCCTGTGCTTCTTGGTCTGCTTTAAAAATGGCTTCTTCTTTGTACTGTCGAGTTTCATCTGGCAACGGCGGCTCTCACGGTGGATTGTGTTCACCCGCAATGTTTTCTGGAAGTCTTGCTGAGCCCTTTCTGTGATTTTCCTTACAGTAAGCATTCCTGTTTGCGGTGCAGTGCCCGTTTAAGGGCCCGAAGATCATGTGCATCCAGTAGGATTTTTCGGCCTTGACCCTTAGACAGAGAGATTGTTCCAGATTCTCTGAATCTTTGGATGATGTTATGCACTGTAGATGATGATTACTTCAACCTTTTTGCAATTTTTCGCTGATAAACACCTTTCTGATATTTCTCCACTATCTTTCTGCGCAACATTGGAGGAATCGGTGATTCTCTACCCGTCTTCGCTTCTGAGAGACACTGCCACTCCGAGAAGCTCTTTCTTATACTCCAATCAAGTTGCCAATGGACCTCATTAGTGGTAACTGGTCTTTTAGCTGTTTTTTTTATAAGTGCAATTGACTTTTCCAGCCTTATTGCTACCTATCCCAACTTTTTTTTAGATTTGTTGGCACCATGAAATTTACAATCAACATATTTGTCCCTTAAAATGATATTTCAGTTTCAACTTTTGACCTGTCATCTATGTTCTATTCTAAACAAAATATTGAAATTTGGCACTTCCACATAATTGCATTCAGTTTTTATTTACAACTTGTATAGTGTCCCAACTTTTTGGGAATTGGGTTTGTATGTTTCTGACACTCAGTTCAAGTGTAATAAAGCCTTGTGTACTCCTTACTCATTGAATGAGAATCATTTCATTGGCAGCAGTTTGTTTATACTCAAGATTATGTACTCTGATTACTATTAAAAAAAAAAGTCATCATTTCAGACTTGACTATCTCAATAGATAGGAAAGCAAAAGCCTCAATCTAGTGTTTTTGAAAAAGCTGGTTCTCATTTCCATTTCCATCACTCTGTGGATATTTGGAAATGCCAACAAATATATATATATATATAAATACAAATTCACCTTCAAATGATTAAACCATGTAACACAGCATGGCTCAATGTCATGAGGCATGCTTGTTAATCTAGGGTTATACATTAACAGTGGCCCGGTGGCTACTATGTCTCATATTCATCTTTTGCTGAGAAATCGATCACTTTTTTTTAAAGTAACCTTCCCAACCCTGCTATTGTACCTAATTCAGTTGTTGCTGATGTACTGTACATAGGTTTGTTTACTTGCTTACCTCTATAAAATGTGCTGCTAAACTGAGAACAGCTAAACTGCTTTTCATGGTTTATGTAACAATGCTGACAACAACAACGTTATTCTCTATAGCTGCCAACCTTCTCCAGAATCCAGGAAGGATGTGAAGCAATGATGTCATATGTTCCAGGGAGCACTTTGTGAAAGTTGTACCTGTGTTACAAGAATTGCAAAGGAAAGACAGCTCAGATTTGATCAGGTCAGGATCACAAGTATATAAACTAGGCATGGGCTGATTGATTACCGGTTAGATAGTTATCGTGGTTTTAAAAAGTCCAGGTTTAAATTATTGCTCAAACTTTCTGTCTCAAGTTAAGCTCTTTACTTTTTTTGAGGGCACTTCAAAAACAGAACACTATTTTATGGCTGCTTGACCAATAGAGTAAATGAGCCGCCTCTTTGAAGTTAATGTGAGGCCAGCTCCTCTTGTTTTTTCCTCCTCCTTGGCTGAGCAGAGAGGGGAAGGATGAGCAGTTATGCACAGATGAGGGAGGAAGGAGATTAAAGAGATTTAGATACTGTACAAACTCCAGCATATTTAACACAGATGCCCTTTTGCACTGCTGATCAATGAGTGTTCTCTGGAAAAAAAAATTCACATGGTGCCATTGGGTACTAGTTAACCACACTGACAACATGAGTAGGCCAGGAGTTTGTTCTAAAAATAGCTGTCACATAATGTCACACAGTAACTTACACTAAGAAGAAACAAAACAAGAATTCAGTTAAACATATTACATTTTACATGATACACATTTCTTAATGTTTCAAATATCCTATATTTTGTCCAAAAATAAAATAGATTGTGTTGAATGGAATTTTTTTTTTGATTTAACCAAATATTTCAAAAAAGGCATTGATTGGAGAGCTGCAATTTTAAAACTGTGCTACCACAATATTTTTGCTCACAGTTATCATATCAGAATATAATATCCGTCCATGCCTAGTGTAAACCCATGACTAATCAGAAATACTGAAGCCACATACGCTCCTCCAGGCTGGGTAGTGACAGTTTGGAGTTTCTCATCTGTTCCGGCTCTGCTCAGTTTAACTTCTACTCCAGATGGACCAAGGAGATGGCCTTTACTCATAACCTGTTACATGAAAAAAAAAATGAAAAAAAAGAAGAAAATTTAAAAAACATTTACGTGGCATCATGGAATTGTGTGAAAGTGCCACCAGCTAGTTCAAAGTTACTCCTTCCACATAAACACTTCAGTGAACATTGTTTAGGTTTATTTTTCTGAATAAAAACTGTTGCAATTATTGAAGGACAAACCAAAACAAACAAACAAAGCCCCTCACCATTCCTGATATTGAAAAACCAGTAAAGACAAAGTTGATGTCCTCTTCTTTTTTACATATGTCAGTGATGCCATCCACATGGAGGTCCACGCTGGTGGGCTCTGGCCAAAGTAGAAGAAAACATTAACAATAAAATGAGAAATAAATGTCTATGTATTTAAAATATCTGTTCAAGTACATTAATGCAGAACTTACCAAAGCTCCACCCAAGGGGCGGTTCAATCTTCAAAACAAAATCGCCCTTTGCAAAACAAAACAAACGTGTGCATAAATCATCAACAAATAAAATAGGTGAATACCAATGTGTGTATTTCCTACCTTGTCATAAAGAGGAATTGTAAAGTAGCCATTATTTGGAGCACAGTCAGTGTGGTATTTCAAGGAGCCTTGTTTAGTGTAGAGTTTAATCTGTAAAAAAGAAAAACAAACAGATAAATTAAATATGCAAAGGCGATGAATATGAAGGAATGACGTGTGCAAACGTAGGCGTCAGTTAGGAAAAGTTAATGTCACTAATTGAGCCAACAGCTTATCTCATATAGTGGCTGTGAATGAGCCGACTGGGATTAGCTCAAGTGCCTTGTGCTCCGCGTTCTCCTCGACACTGACACATTTGAGGGTTAATAAAAATTAATAAAAAAATAAAAATAAAAGTCACGTCAACGATGTACTCTACTACATACAGTATATGAGTACAAAATGTAAAACAACGCCAGCAAGCAACTAAATAGCTTTAAGAGATATTTTCACTCACCTCGATCAATGAGTAATTGATTTCAACGTCGGACTTCACAAAGCCCCCACATGCTACCACTATCTCATCAGAGGATGCGGCCAAAAACTGAGAATATGTGATCCAGAACAAGACCCAAAGAGTACTTATATCAGCCCGAATTGTGATTCTCAACATTTTGCCTGACTGATTCACCGTCGAACCGTGAAACTGCACGCTGCTTCCGGTTCCGTAGCAGCTGACTCGCTGTCAACGAGCCACTCAAAAGCGAAAACAGCAGCGCCATCTGCTGGCGTGGAGGCCGTAGAAGTGCTTTTTAAATGTTTATTTTCCTTTTACAGTCACAACAACCCGGAATGTTAAAATAAACCTTAACATTTTAAAATGATACTTAAAAAAAGAAAGAGGTAATAACTATATTCAACAGTACGGACAGCTTTGCATTGAGTTGTAAATGTACCAGATTTTGGTTTCTCATTTTCCTCGATGTTTTTTTTTTTTAGTTTTTCCTTACCCTCTTGTGGTTTGTCAGGGGATGTCGTTGATATTTGTCAACTGTGGACATGTAAAGCCCTTTGAGACTCTTATATGAATAAGACCTATATGAATAAACTTGACTTGACTTGTAAATGCATAAGTGTAAAAATAATGTCATCCAAATACATGTTACATAAAACAATATTTAGCTTAAAACATATAAAGTGCACAATACAGTACAAATAGTAGGCTAAAATAGAAATAGTGTTTGTAGTAAAGTCCTTCTTAGAAGGAAGAGATAACAGTCAAATGAAAAAAAAGAGTTAAGAAAAGTTACATCATAAAAACAAATAAAAACACAAACAAAAACAGTTTGGTCCCATCCAACTGCAGCCTGCTTGTCCAGTGTAGTGTTGTTTTTCCTCCCCAACTCCTAAATCTTTCTTCACACATGCGTGTAAGAGTCTGGAGGTGAATGTGCCAAGAACAGCCCTTCTGGGAAATTGTTGGAGAAGCTAGTGTGGTAACTGGGGCTGCTTCTGCTGGACTGCCGCTGACCTCTGGACCCAGGCGATGTGATAGCGGAGAGTTTCTGGGCCTGGCACAGTTTCTGGATCAAAAAATGCTTGTCTCGACCCTCCTGAACAGCACAGTTACACACAAAGTGTATTCCAGTTAAACTTTTAACAGGAATTTGGATTAAAACATATTCACACCACACAAAATTGACATGAGAGCCCACAAAAAAGCTGCATCAAGAACTGAATAAGTTCTTGATTGTAACACCAAGCATTACTATAACAGTTTAAGTATAATGACTGTGCCGTAAAACTGATCAAGGACTGTTTAATTGCACCAAAGATTCAATATACCCACCATGGCTAGCTGTTCCCTAAGTTGTTTGATCACCCTCTTATGTGCTCCAGCTAGTGCGATGACGTAAAACATGGCCAAACTACAGCAGAGGAGATAAAGTCATCACGGTTGTATACATTTTGACACATTTTTGTCAATTATTTAAAAATCCTACATACCATGTAACAACAAAGAAGGATACAGCAAACGCCTCAGAAGAGATAGTGAAGAGGAGAGTTTGGACCCCACTGGGTAGCTCGTATATGGCAGTTGGTAGCACATCCCAGGAGGTGGTGTAATTCGCAAATGGGCCGCACGCCTGGGAACAGTTTATTCTGTATGTACAAACATGGTTAGAATGATGGATGAGTATGTTCATAAAATCTCACAAAGAGTCACAAAGGTGTTTTTTTTTATATACTTCACTCAAATTAGTTACTGTGTTTTTATAAATTAAATGTTTACATTATTTTAAAAATAAATAAATTACCAAGCAAGTGACATTTGTGTGACAATCAAGCCACCAAATACAGCTGCATATGAGACAAAACGTGCAAACATTACTTACTGTGCTACACTAACAATAACAGGCACGCAGGCCAAAGTCAAGCCGATCAGGAGCACACCCAGGAAGAAAAAGTTGGAACTTGAAGCTCTGAATGGACGTGTGACTGGACGACAGTTTTTTATCAGTGACACCTGGTAAACAATGACATAATTAACACGACAAAATAAAAACAGGCCGATAAAGAAGTTCTAGTCTGGTTTGTAAAAAAAAAAAAAAAAACTGCAAGAATAATTTACCTTTTTGATGTAAAAGATAAAAAAGTATTTGATGGTGCAGATGGCAGGCAGCATTGGGGAGTAGAATGCACCGATCCAGCAGATGGTCTGGCCGTAAACAATCTCAAGAACATTCTGAGGGATTGCAAACTCCTGCTGACCCCACCACTTAGCAAGGCCACAGTCGCAATACTTAACTATCATCCTGAGCAAAGGAAAAACAGGAGATTATGAGACTGAAAAGACAGAGTACATTGTATTGAAATGTCAAACATAAATATCACAACCTAATACATTAGAACACAAATTGAGCTCGTCCGATACGGAAATGTCATTAATTCTGCTTTGGACCTACTTTCGGGGAAACTCCACAAAGATGGTGACTGCCACAATGATCATGAAGTCAAAGATGGTGAGCTTGTACATTTCCTGGCCAACACGCGTCTCCCAACACTGTAGGAAGACACCAGATTACATGTTGGCCCCAGGGACAGTATTTTCGATACAACATGGCTTCAGAATGAAGTGACTTACTGAGTAGACCAAATGATTATAGCCGCAGACGCATGGGCCTTCTTTACATTTGGTGATCTGAGACCAGAGAGAGAAGAGCAAAACTCCGATGCTGGTCAGTCGCATGAATACACACCTGGGTGATTTAAAAACAAAGACAATCAAGAAATGAAACCACTTTGTTTACACAGGCATCCAAGTATGTCACTATTTCCCACTTTGACAAGCCTCTGCCACAACAAATACCTTGGTCAACTCTTAAAGTGAAAACAGTAAGAGTAAGTAAAGCTGTGAGCAGCTTTAAAGGGCCCTTGCAACACTGGCCACATTTGGATACTTGCACATAGGACAAGAACCCTCTAAAATATGTTTTTGCCAAGCCTTAGGTGTGTGAAATATCTAGATTTAGATCATCAGAAATAGCTTCTTCTTTTTTTGTAAATAGTGTATCGCTCGCCATGGTAACGACCTGCGACGTAGTGAAAAGCTTTCAAACAACTTTACATCTAAGTCTCTTTAGATGTAAAGTTTGAAGACGATCTGCTAAATTATGTGGAAGGAGTTGCAAAAGGCCAAAAAATGGGGCACAATTCCAAAATGAATTCAAAATGGTGTATTTCCTGTTAGGTTTAGCATATGGCTACGGAATACTTTTTGTAGGTCTTGGGCTGTTATATTTGCCTCCCAATTTTTATAGATCTAGGTAAAACGTTCTGCTTTGTTAAAAATGTATAGGGGGCAATAATGGGCCATTTTTTAAAAGAAATTGCACAATATTCCTGTAAAACATATTTATTTTTTGCCAGGCCTGATGTGCGTGCAAGGTTTCATGAGTTTTCACCTAGGTTTGGACCCTCAAAAACAGCATAATTTTTCTTTGTAAATGGCACATCGTCACAGCAACTGCACGAGGCGAAAGAAAAATGGTCGCCGCTCGGGCCCTAATAATAGATTAGATTTATATAGCGCCTTTCAAGGCACTCAAGAATGCTTAGGTGATAAGTCCTAATTGTCATGGTTATTTTATTGTAATGACATGATGTTGCATGCACCTAATGAGAGTAAAACGGATCTCGAAAGCAGGTGAATAGTCCTCATAGTTGATGATGACTGAGAAGAGGAGGGGAGTGATGAAGTTGGCCAAAGTGATCACAATTGACGGCAGATACTCGTGGATGAGATCCACAATAAAATTTTCCTGCAAATCAGAAAAACTGACTCAGGATGGCTTTCCATTTGTAAACAGTTTTTATGTTAAGTGTGAAGAAGCCTGCGCTTACCTTGACCTCATTCCTCTGTGCTTCCTGGGAGAAAATGGTGGCAATGTAAATGCTGTAGAAGCAACCAGCTAATACAGCAATGACAAACAGGTTGAGAATGAAGCGTATGAGATAAATGCGACATTTCTCTTTACGGGTCCGATCTGCTATTTTCTGTTTGATCCTTTCTTCCTCCAAATCTGTCTAAAAGGTAAAATGGGAGAACTGATTCAGAATAAAATGCAGAATTTCTGTCTTAACAAAAGAATACATTTATGAAAATTACACATGCTAAATCCCCAAAAAAGGTGAAAAAAGGACCAAATTACCCTAAGCTCATAAAGCAGGCTGCTTCTTTTGAGATTGGCTGCATTCCCATTGGTGATGCAGAAGTCCCAACCAGCAAATATCTTGTTACAAAAACTCTGGAAGCGGTCTTCATCCTGAACCAGATTACGTTTGAAACCAGTGGCAGACCTGGGAAAATGAGGCGTCTCTTGTCAGCAACACTTTAAGCATTTCAAAATAACACTAAATAACTCTCCAGCACCTTTTAACGATCCAGATAAGACTGAGGAAGAGGTATGCTACAGTGACCAGCAGGTAGGCTAGAGGCAAATTATAGGTGACCCTGGGGAAGTGGATTTTATCCGCTCTATAGTAGCCATAAAATAGATAGGTCCGCTCAAGAAAGCCCTAAAGAAAAAGCACACAATTTGAGTGAAGACCCCGCAATAACATTATTATTGATTGCTAAAGATGAAAAAAAATACTTACTCCGCCAGACAAGAGATCTGCGATGTGCTCATGAAAAATGACAAGACCTCGGCGAGCGCTGCTTGGATAATCACTGCAAACACTCCCTGTTGTCAGACAAAATCGTACATCTTACACATGCTACAACAAAAGTGCAAACTAATTCTAAAGGTTTCTCTGTGTTAACACAAGCAAGTGTTCTCTGACCGTCATCCTGGTTGTAGGTGATGTTCCCTAAAGCGTGCGGAGCAATGATGATGGGCAACAGGACGAAGCTGAACATGAGTGTGAAGATGATCAGGTTGAGCATGACAAGATAGCGCAGGAAAGAAAAGTAGGACAGAATCCCTGTGCCAAACATTCCTGGACAAACAAGAGAAATAAAAACAATCAACAATATATACAATTCATTTCACTACTTTGTAAATGCACTACAAAATTACCAACATTGCTGTCATTTTCTTTCCAGATATCTGGTTATGAGACGCATTGTAACACCTCTCTCACCCTCTATCAGATGGATGTCGCCCCTCCAGAGTTGCAGGGCAGTCAGCCACTCATGTACATCATCTTGCAGTCTGCGGAGATACCTGTGGGTGCTTTGCCTCCATTGCCTCCAGCTGCTGAGCTTTGCATCCTCTTGTAGCCGTAACACTCTAACACCAAGCATGGTCGAACATGTTAGGATCACTATGCCATCATCATCAATATGTGATACCAGTGTTGAGTTATTTGTATAACTAGAGGGTTTAGAATGAACATTTTTTTACTTGTCTCTGCGTTTCTCAGCCATGGTCTGGGGAAGTGCTCTAGTTGGTCTCTGCTCCACTTGGCTCTTCTGTTTCTCATCATGTCTACTTACAGTCCATTTCCCACTGCCGGAGGAGCCAATACGGGCTCGAGAGCTGCTCCTTCTTTTGGTGCCAGTATTGGATGCCTTCCTGCGGTACAGCAGGGACTGGTAGCTGGGGAGCTGGTCGAGCAGCGGGTTGCTGGTGACTTTTCCACTTCGATCAGTGTAGAACACTGCAAAAGGTAGAAAAAAATGGTGATGGTGAATGATGATACATAATAGCTGACTACATAGAGCACAAAACCCAAACATAAAGCATTAAACAAAATATATAAATTATCTGTACTGTTTAAACACAGTTATAATAATAAATCATTATTATAATGTGATAATGGTTTTCAATGTATTATTCTTGTGGTTGTTTAGATAGCTCTTCTATGTGTGTGTGTGTGTGTGTGTGTGTGCGTGTGTTTGTGTGTGTGTGTGTGTGGTGTTTTATGTAATCACATAAAAAAGACCTGTTGATTCAAGTTATTAATTGCAAAACACTGATAACGAACGCTAATGTGCAACTTATATATAATTCATGTATGGTTATGATCTACAAAAAATGAGAGTGTCTATAGTTCCGACTGTACTCTAGTCTAATACACTGTTTGACTCGCTGAACTGTGCTGGAGCACTACAACGACTTGTCAAACAATACAGAAGCAATATAATCAGCTTTGTAAATAAATCAATAAATCCTAATGTCTACGACTACTCTTGTATTAAGCCTAATGTTGTTACCGATACGAATCTATCTGATTAGTCACTTCACTGTAAACGGACAAGGAGTAGACGAACAAAATGCTAACTGCGTCTTTTTTTCTTTTTTGAGGGGGGGGATAGTCTGCATCTATGTAGTCGTAAAACATGAAAACGTGTCCGTCTTTTTCGAGACAAAAAACCCATCAGCTCACTTAAAGTCTACATAGCATTAGCTGGTTAGCTGAAGAGTTAACTAAACTAAACTGGAGTGACGATTGCGACAGGTAAAAGCACACACAAAAAAGTAAGTAGTTTCACCTGAATCCGAATCCATCGCCTCCTTTTCTGGTGTAGTGAAACGGATATATATTGAACAGTATTATGTTGGACAACAATAAGGCTGTTAGCCTCAGCTGGTGTTAGTTGTTGACGCTACTGTTGTCAAATTTAAAACTTGCAGTGGCAGCGACAACTTCCTGAACTCCCGAACACTCCCAAAGTGTGTTTATTTAGTGTATTTCCTTTTCATTTTAATTAGCATATTTTTATATGAATTCATCCATCAGATTAAGAATATATAATATGTATTTTAAAATAAATCAATAAATACACACACAAGCAGCAAGTCGCAGTTTAGATGTTTTTGTGCACTACATTTCCCAGAATTCAGTGCTATATTTGCACAAAAAGGCTACGTTCACAGGACAAAGCCGGGCAAGTTCCAGCGAACATTACGCACACGCACACTTAAAAAGCGCTAATATGCGCTGATATCATTTTTATTTTCAGATATAATTTAATCATTGTATTACTTAATTTCGTACAGCTGCATTTCTGTTAATATTTAATTTTGGGATGATTTTCACAAGTGAAAGCCGAAGAGAAATAATGTAATATGATTTTGCAAAACGTGTGAGTTAATGGATGATTTTTATTTTATTTTTTTAATGTTTCTGTTATCAATCAAACCACATCTCACATACGTGGTCGACAGTGTCGTTCACCTAAATAATCCAAGCATTGTTGATTCAAATTTGATCCTGATCAACTACAGTAACTTTTGTCATTTTACATTATTGACATAATGTTCAACCCAGATATAACACAAGTAGTCACTGTTGCTACTGTAGTCTATATATTTTCCTTATTTTTGTGTGGGTGAGTATGAAGAGCAGCACAGTTACAGGTCTATATATCCACTTGGACGCCTGCCCGAATGTCCTAATAACGTTAAATAAATCATGCCATTGGAATTCATTGTGTTCACAATAGACATTGTACACCTGAGAGGCTGAGACCCACCTGGTCTATTGATAAGCAGTGGACTTTTACCTTTGTGACTTCAGCACATACTTCCTGGTTACTTACATTTTGTGATGGTTGTTATTGGACACACAGTGTTTTGTCTTTTAGTTTGATTAGCATGGACTCCTAGGTTTGTTTTTTGTTTTTTTAAATCAGGCTTCACTTCTGGTGGATTTGTTTCCATTTCCTCACAATCACCAGGTAAGCCAATCATGCAATGTATGTATCTCTTTGACACATTAAATACGTAATTCAACACTACATTCACTCTCTATTCACAGGCTACTGTTTTCTGTGTAGCGTTTTGAAGTTTTAATTTCGGGACCTTACCCAGCTGATTTAAGTTATACTTGATGACTACACCCCTAATGTTCTCCCTTGGTAAACTGGGGTGCCCTTGCTGGGAATCACTTGAACCCATTTTTATAAATTAATGATAAACCAATGGGGATGGTGCAGGCAGATTAAATGACATGCTTCTCTCTTGAAATGTGATTGTCGCTTCAAACGTACAATTTAGCCTCGTCAGCAACAACCTAAGATACAATATTATAATCACATACTGTCTGTCTTGTTTGGTTTACTTGAACAGGACTGGACCTATGTCATAGAGGGAAAAAGTATCAACAATTTTGAAATTTGAAGACCCTCATGTCAAGTTACAGCAGCGGAGGACTTCTCAATCCTGCCTACCATGACAGCGAGACCCTGGAAATTGATAGGTGGGTGGTAATCTAAATTGAAATCACTCCATCATTTATCTCAACATTCACTCTTTTGCTTTGGGCCGCCATTTATTTGTGACATAATGATGGAATATTTACACATGACATGAGGATATACAGTAAAAGGGTGTGCTAAAAAAAAATCTTTAAGAGGAGGTTGGAATTTACATTGGTTCAGTAAAATACTTTTCTTGGAAACCTTTAACTCTCGGGATTCCGGATATTTGCCTAACTGTAATACAGTAAGCCACTGAAAATTGATTATTATACGCCGTTACTGAAACTTTTAACCTGATTACAGTTGTATCTAAGTGATATGATTCCAGATAATAGTCACATTATGAACTTTAAATGTAATTGTCATATATGAACTCTGAATTGTATAGCACAACCTGTTGAATATAACCATTTCATGTTTCCCATTGTTTATTTTGTGTTGTATTCAGGTCTTCCAGAAAACCACAGCACACTAACCCGTATGTCCAGGAAGAACAGGACTGGTGGAAGGACAGGGAGGAAACGTATGACTACGAGATTGGTCAAACCAATGGAAATGGTGATAGAGTGAGAGTACCCTGGGGGGGCTGGCAGGAGCAGGACTGGAGGGGAAGAGAAAATATTCCGATGGGATTGCAGTCAAGACACCCAGAAAGCTCTGTATTCCAGCATCATATCAGTGAGTGGGGCTTGATGTCGTGCCAAACAAAACACAGAATATGAATTGTATAATGGAATGTTATACCAACTCACTCATTGTTATGCAGATCACAGTCCAAACCAAATCGACCATGGCTCTCAGTATGATCCACTTCCTTCTGCATCATCAGGTAAAGATTCAAATTTTGTACACCCCAAGTGGTTTTATAAGTGTGGTATATATCTCTAGCTACAGTATCTCTTTAAACACACGCACACACACACACACACACACAAATATAACTGTTGTAAAGTATTTTTATAATTTGACAAAATGTTTTACAAAAGTAAAAAAATTGAAAAATCTGTGGAATTTCATAGAAAAGTGAGTAGTGGCATTTATTCCAGCCGTCCTTTAAAAAAAAAGTTTATTCTCAATTATCTTATTTATTTATTTTAGGGGTGTTAAAAAATTATTTTGAATTTAATTAAAAGTTCCTTTAACGCCACTAATTTTTTTAACGAGCGATTAATGACCACCCCTTACTTGGAAAGCCTTTATTTGGGAAATTCCAGTCGCAACGCAGCAGACACGTCCACGTCAAAATTTTGCAATAATAAATTTAATAAGAATGCGTATATTTGTGGAGACTGGGGTCAAGCTGTATTCTACAAAAAAATTGCAGAATTTCACAAGTTACTTCATGTTAAAGATTAAATAGCTCTTAATATGAAAAGAAAATGCACTGAGCTGTCACCATTGTCTTACAACAGTAATTATGCCATCTTGTGGCAGAAAAATGATCTCAACACAAATCAATATCATACTTGTTTTTTACACTACAGTACATCTTTAAAATTTTTACTCAATTTAATGAATTATTGTGACATTTTTGTATCAATGACTTAAAAGATGCAGCCATATTTATATTAGTTTAACATTTTTATTCGCTTTTATGTTAACAAGAGTATGAAAACTTGGGAAAAAATTGTTTACTGTACATTTTATTGGACATTTACACCAGATATAAAATGTGTGATTAATCGTAAATTAACTATTGAAGTCACCCTTAATCATTTCTTTATTGCATTTACTACTGATGTAAACAGTTGTGTTGCACACCACACTTAATAGACTGGAGGTTCCTCCACGTTTCATACTTATCGTGCAGCATTATTGTAACATTAAATTCCATATATTAGGGACAACATTTATTTCTACAACTTATTCTGCTTCTTTCAATCTTTCAGGCACAATGACTATGAGATGGAGGGGAGTCGGATTAAGGATGAATATGTTTCCAAGCCATGATCCTGATCATCTAGCATTCACAGAGGAGGCCATCATGAATGAGATGGAAAATGGTAAGACTCAGTGTTCTTTATAGAAGATGTTGAATAATTAGTCCAGATCTCTGTAGACTTATCAGTGATACACCTGATAGTATTTTTTTCCAGATAGGGATAACAAAAACAGTGCTTGTCTGTCCTTTCCTGTGTAACAGAGGAGAAGAGTCTGGTCAAAGAACTTGTTGCCTTGTCAACACGAGACAGAATCAAAGCCATACGGGACCTTCCAATGAGCTTTGCAGAGAAAAAGCATATAAGGTGACTACAAGGCTCATACTCGCTACGTACTTGGCTTTTTTTGCACGTGTGTTTTACTGGCCTCCTGGCACTACTGCCGTGCAAGCAGGGCAGACTGTGTGAGCCCCAATTTCCTTGGCTACTCATTGGTGTGCAAGGACTCCAGCAAATCAGCTTCTTCTTTTGCCATGTCAAGGACTGAGCCTCACGTGTGAAATTTTAAAGGGAATACTGTGAAGGAGCTGAGCCGAAAGGCAAAGCTCTCGATCTACGTTCCTGCCCTCACCTAAGGTCACGAGCTGTGGGTCGTGACCGAAAGAACAAGATCCCGGATACAAGCGGCCGAAATGAGTTTCCTCCGCAGGGTGGCCGGGCTCTCCCTTAGAGATAGGGTGAGAAGCTCGGTCATCTGGGAGGGACTCAGCGTCGAGCCGCTACTCCTCCACGTTGAGAGGAACCAGTTGAGGTGGCTCGGGCATCTGGTTCGGATGCCTCCTGGGCGCCTCCCTGGGGAGGTGTTCCGGGCATGTCCTACCGGCGGGAGGCCCCGGGGACGACCCAGGACATGCTGGAGAGACTACGTCTCACGGCTGGCTTGGGAACGCCTTGGGATCCCGTCGGAGGAGCTGGCTGAAGTGGCTGGGGACAGGGAAGTCTGGGCTTCCCTGCTAAAGCTGCTGCCCCCGCGACCCAACCCCAGATAAGCGGAATTGAAGACGGAACGGAACGAATACTGTGGCACATAAAAGCGTAAAATGTGTTGTTTTTTTAACTGTGCCAGGCTACCTGCATCTGTGAAAATACCAAAACCCAGTCTAGCCCACCCCTGCATAGATTTAGAGCATGCCTTACGCTTGTCTTGGACTGTCCATGAAAACAGAGCCCTATGTTTTCAGTATAGTCAGTATCAATGTTCCTCTAGGAATGTTAATCATTTCAGTGGGTGGAAAACCTTGACACATACAGTTTATATAGTATGTTTGCAAATGGTTATCAATGTAGTCAGTCTAGTACAGCGGTTCCTAAACATCGAATTGGGCCATTTTCACATTCAGTTGTTTTTTTGTTTTTTGCACTTCATCTTCAAACTACAAATTAATAGTATGTTAGTAAAGCCGTAAATGTTTATACAGCACCTCTTTTTGACCTCCTTACATTGGACAGTGAAGCTCATTGAAGTGCTTAGTTGTAGATGTTGCCTGTGGTCTATCCTGAAACTAAGTAGCAGGAAGTCCAAAGTATTTTCTCCTGCTGCTTACAGAATTGCAGGCGATTGTGCAAACTGTACAGAAATATGTTTTTATCAAAGGCAAGGAAATTAGCAATGACATCAAATAATGTTTTGAATGACCTTTACAGGAGTGAAGTGCTAGCATTTGAATCCCGGTCTCGTCAGTTCACTTGTTTTGCAGACTGTTCAGAGAGAACATCACTGGTGAGTTTCGTTATAAGATCGCAATACTGCATCAAATCTTTGTCATCCTGGAGCACGGCCATGTCAAAATCGGTGTTCTGGCAGTTTCTTCGCAGGTGCGGTTACAGTATCCGGTCTGCTAGGCAGACCTTGGAACTGTGGCAAGGCATCATGAAGGAGATAGGTGGCAAGTTCGGCACCAGCGTCCTCACCTACTTTCTATTTCTCAAGTGGTTGCTCATTTTCAACATATTCTCCTTCCTGATTAACTTTGGCTTCATCACCATCCCGCTGCTGGTTTATGATATTTCCCCCATCTTACCTCCAAATGTTGGCTTCAGAGGACTTGAGATTCTAACTGGAGCTGTAAGTGTAGTCTTATATTCAGAGCACCATCATGATTGACACATAATGTGGGCTACTTTTTTGTATTTTATTTTTAACCATCTTATTTCATATATGCTCATTAAAATATAATTCATATTGAAATAATAATGTGCATTGCTATGTGTTTCTACTCCATCAGGGTTACTTCAACTTCACTGTCATGTACTACGGTGGTTACAGCAACGAAACCCTTGTGGGTCTGGCGGAATACAACATGCAGCTAGCCTACTTTTTCACAACTGCCATTTATATGGTGTTGTGCGGCATTGCACTAATCGCAAGGTTAGACTAGTTAATGTGATTCCTTTATTGTAAACATTCGTGAGTTTACGGTATACACCCCTATATAAACATTTATTTTGTCCATTACAGCATGGCAAACTCCTTCAAGACAAATTACATGCTTGCGGATCAAGTTTCAAACAGTGCATGGCAGCTATTGTGCAGCTGGGATTTTAGCATCATCAGTGAGAGAGCAGTGAGACAACGCAAGAACAACCTCAGAGTACAGCTAAAGGTGAATGCTCAAACCCCTCTCAATATAAGAACATACTGTATGCTGTTACTTTTACACTAACACAACAATTCAAAGAATACAGTATATTTACTGGGGGTATGTATTTTACCCTGCAGTCAATAAGGATATATTGATCTTACTAAACGCTACAAGATGTCGCTCCTGAACCAACTGTGAAGTAGGGTAGCTCATTCAGTGCCATTGACGGCTATAGACGTCAAAAATCTATTTTAACTGGGCTGGCAGTGAATGAATGAATGAATAAATGAATGAATCTGGAAATCTGATTGGTCAATCGATCAATCAATCAATCAATGTCTTACTATCTTTTGGGACTATAATAACCTCGTGCATCCTTCCAGGAGTCAATGTCAGAGAAAGCCCAAAGAGATCTGCTAACCTTCACTGAAAAGCTCAAGCACGTTGGGATTCATCTGGGCTCGTGGCTTCTCTCCACCGGTCTGGCTGTTGGATGTGCCGCCAGTATCTATTTCCTCTGCCAGTACGAAGAGCAGGTACTCAAGTGATTGCATGATTAACAATAGAAATGCACTCAGTGGAGGGCGGTTAATCGAAGGTGACGTAAGATTTTCGGTGCCATTTTATATTCTTGGTATAGGTAAAAACAACAACAAAAACGTAATATATATATATACACAGTGGAACCAGTTTGAACGTCTTGGAATCGTACAATTCGGACTTCAACCAAAAAATCGGAGTAAAAAATGCTTGAACTAATTTTCGGAGTTCAAACTCCCAAGCAAAGCAAGCTAAACCAAACATACCTTGAACGGGTAGCCGAGTGAAGCCGAGCAATGCCGAATGCTCACGTTGCGGTAGTTGAGACGATGCACTGCTCATTTCCAGTCAGATCGTGAATACTCCCGTAGGTGCTCCATACTGGCGAGTGCATTTTGATTTTTCCACGACAATTTTCTTCACTATGGGCCCAAAGAAAGACAACAGTGCCAGTGGCAGCAAAGAAAAACATACAGTACTACGAACCACAGTGGAATTAGGAAGGAGATTATCGCGCCGTGACTACTTCTGTAAATACTGGCACGAGGACGCCCCTTAGCTCTTCAACAACGTGCCTGACGTTAAACAACGCACGCAAGGACCGCTTAGTAGTCCAACAATATGCCCAATGTAGAATACCCAAACTCAGCACTGAACTAAAGCAAGCATTAACATTGCATTTATCATCCACTGCTGCCATCACACCACAACAGGTAAGGTAAGGTATGTTTTATTGTTTAAATACTGTACTGTACTGTAAATGTAAAAAAACATAAATAGAAATTAAAATAGGAATTTTCAGTTTTTGGAGCTTGGGAACGGATTAATTGCATTTACATTATTTCCTATGGGAAAAAATGTTTCGGAGGTTAAACAATTCGGACTTTGAACACTTCGCAGGAACGAATTATGTTCAAACTCCGAGGTACCACTGTATATATTTAATGCATAAATAAATGTATATTTCTATATATATTTATTTTTAATTAATTATTCAAACTTTAATCTATAATTTATTAAATTATTAATTAAAATAAAACTTTTTTTTTTTTAAATAAAGCTGTATCTGTAGACTGCAGAATAAATAAATATAAAATGTCTTCCTAATGCACAGCCATTTTCATGTGGCAGTGGTATTCCTATATAGTGCAGTAAAATCCTATCACCATGCTGCTCAAGATAAAGAGGGGTGGCTCATTATGCAAAGGATTTCTTTTAATTGCACACACTCTATTGTTAGCTTAACAACCACTTATGTACGTACCCTCCGTCTCTGCAGAACACAACAGATGCTTCAACCTGGTCGCTGCTTCAAGAGGCAGAGACTCTACTTGTCCCATTTGTGGTCTCCTTGATGAACCTGGTGGTCCCACTCTTCTATTCTCTTTTTAATAAGTTTGAGCAATATTCCAGTCAACGCAGGCAGATCTACACTCTGTTGCTCAGGTCTAATAGCTGGCTTTCTGTTTCTCAGCATGATGAATAGTATGCATAATGTTTGCAAATTTCATGCAACCAACCATTCACATTCACACCTATGGACAATTTAATTTCAATATACAGTAACCTGCATGCATGTTTTTAGAATGTGGGAAGAAACCAAGAGTACCAGAACAAAACCCCTGCAATCACAAGGACAACATACAAACTCCTAAGATTGAAATCCACCGGGCCCCTGTGTGTGTGGCCCCTGAATTGAAATGAGTTTGAAACCCTTGCTGTAGATGGCTCTGCCTCTTCTGATTTATGTACTGTACATATTATGTACAGTAATTGTACAGTATTACATCTGTTTAAGTATTTGTTTTTCCTATTTGCAGGAATGTTTTACTCAAGATGCTTATTCTGGGTGTTTTATGCTACTACTGGATGAATGTGGTGGCTCAGAAGTTTTCAGTATGTTTAAAAACCCTTTAATTTAGACATTAATCAATTGCTTAAAGTCTTCCTTCACCTTTTGTGATGGTTTTCCCACAGTGTTGGGAGTCCATGGTCGGACAAGCATTGTACCGCTTGGTCATCTTTGACTTTTTCTTTCTCATGTTGGGATCCTTATTTGGAGAGTTTTTCAGCAAGTGAGTTGTGTGGTTTAAAAAAATTATTTTTTTACATTTCACCTCAGAGGGGACTTTTATTTATTTTTGTGATCTGCTGCAGTTTGATTGGAACAAAGTTCCTACCACGTCTTGGGGTTCCGGAGTTTGACGTTGCCAGAAATGTCCTTGAGCTCATCTATGCACAGACCCTAGTTTGGTGAGACAGTTTATTATAATTAATTTCAAATCAATGTATAAATGATGCAGCAAATGATCTTACTATTAGCTCTATTAAGCTTCTATGATAAGTTGTTTGTTTTTCTTCTCATTGCAGGATCGGAATTTACTTCTCTCCACTGTTACCTGCCATTCAGATAGTCAAGTTTTTCGTCCTATTTTTCATAAAAAGGGTAACTATATGCCAATTTTTTTTGCAATGTTTTTCCAGACACAAGCCTATTTATGTTTCTGTCAACTCCTTTGTCTCATCTTATTACCTATGCATAGCTTCCATTTTGTTGTGAGGTCAACTAATGGCATACAATAAATGAACTGAGGAGGATCAGTAATTGGAGCCTGCTTCACTGCGGCATTGTTAAATCTTTCATGCACATTGTGAATGACCTTTGAAATAACACAATTCAAACCTTTGGATATTGAAGCCCCCTCATGTTTTCCATTACAGCGTGAAATTAGATTGATGACATTATGATAGTAGTAATACAATGTACTTGTCCCTAGGTCAGCCTGACTCACAACTGTCAGCCTCCACGGCGGACAGGCAGAGCAGCTCAGATGCAAACCATCTTCGTTGCCCTCCTCTTCTTCCCCTTCTTTGTAGGAGCCCTGTCAATGGTTGGATACACTGCATGGCGGTATGGACCATTTACAGTAGACCCTTTAACAATACTTACAAGTGGAGATCCAGTGGAAGTTGAAAATAGACTCAGCAACAGTCCAGATATCTCAAATCAAGTCCTTTCATTTAACGTTTTGTATTCTGTGTAGACTCCCGCCCTCCCAGCAGTGTGGCCCATTTCGGGGCCTAAACAACACCTTCAGTGTGGTTGGAATATGGATTGATAGCATGGAAGACATCCCTGGTTCCCAAGGGGCCATCTGGATCTATGAAAATGTCATCAAAAGTGAAATTGTTTACTTCCTCGGCACTCTCATAATCTTGTAAGTGCACAAGAATTTCTTAAGCGTGTGTTACTCTTACTGTATTGTATGTTTCAAAAGCCCTCATCAAAAAAGACAACATCACAATGTATTCACCTAGCGAACAATAGTAACTTATCTTGACAAAGTTCCTCAATGTAAAGATTTTATTCGATCAAATCTAGCCATTGTTGATGATTTGATTTGATAAACAATGGTCACAAATAATAATCTTATAACCAGGATTGTTTTTTTCTCTTCTAATTGACTGCTATGCTTTTCTTGTCAGAATCATCATATATATGTTCTGGCAAGTCTCTCAGGGCCGCAAGCTCCTGATTGGTCGACTGAGACAGCAAATTGCGAATGTGAGTGTGACTCGAGTGATTTATTTGTGCACATTATGTCACCGTTTGGCACGGTAAAGGGCAGGAGCGCTCCCAGAAACTAATTTATTTTCTAAAAACCAAAAAAAGGAAAACAAGGAGAGTAGATTTATGAAGATTACTAACTCAACAAAAGTCCAAAATGGTCAAAGTACTAAAACAAACACTAGGAAAAAGACTCAACTTGATTTGACTTTACTTGGAAAAGGACCGAGACACAAACACAATGAACCAAAAAGGATTGAAAGAAAGCAGGAAGAAATCATGCAAGTAAACTGACGAGACAATGAAGAACACCAACACAAAACATAAGCAGCTGATTGGTAGGCACCAAGGACCAGGTTAACAAGCACAGGTGGATAAAAAAAAAACACACGACCAGGACAGGACACAAACCACAAGAAAACAAAATCACATGTATTCAATACAATAAAATAAAAAAAGAGTCCCAAAACAGATCACAACACCTTTTTGGTCGAAACTTTACCCTCTTTACATTTGTTTTCCCCACCAGGAAGGGAAAGACAAGTCCTTCTTGTTGGAGAAACTAAAGAACCTCCAGAAATCTCATCAGAAGCACAAAAAGAAGAATCAAAAGAAGGTACATTGTCTATATCATTGGTGTCCAATCTACGGCTTGGGGACCATTTGTGGCCCGCTGTCTATTTTTTGGTGGCCCACAGCAAACACTTAAAATACATTATTGCCCACAATGCTATAAAAAAAGGGGGGAGGGGCAATATAAGAGGTGTAGCTGTCGAAAAAGTGGGAGGATGTGAGTAATGGGCACCACAATGACTACTAATAATAAACTTTTCTCGATATACAGAAACACAAATTAATTTACAGCTTAAATAAAATAAAAATAATTTCCTTCACTTTCTGCTTAGTGTCGAGGTCTGATTTATGAACTAATGATTCTCAAGCCTGGTTTTCTTATTACAGATTGCTCTTGATTTGCTCTTGATTCAGCGGCTACTCAATGGAGGGGCAGATCTTTTCCGAGGGGGGGGATACACCCCAAAACATATAGACAATGTAAAACTTCGTTTGCTAACCTCACTTGGTTTTAGAAATGGTCTGTTTTTCTATTTCAAGCACCCCAACCGACGCCTCGACGACAGTTCAACAGGTGGCCATTCCCACTTGAGCTCCGCGGTTCACGCTTTACTTATTCACCAACCACATGAGCAAGAGGGGAGACGCTTCCCGAGTGGTCAGAGAACTGAGGAGGAAATGGGAGAACCAATCTACCAGTCGTCCTTGACACCACGGATGCCCGCCAGGCACATGGGCGGACACAGATCCATGGACGTCAAGGAAGCAAGGCAAGCAAGACAAAAACAAGAAGAAGATGATGCAGCGCTAGAGGTTGATGGTTTACCCTCTTCGTTTTCAAATGCTATGATACAAGTCATGCAAGCAAGGCAGATAGCAGAAAGAAATGAGGGTCTTCTTTGGGACCCTGCTCCCCCTCAAAATCGACCTCCTGCTAGTTCCAGTGCTCTCATTCAAGCTATGTTAGCCCGGCAACAAGCCCAGAATGAGTATGATGATGGCTACTAAGCTAAAGGTTTGAAAGTGTTCAATACTGAAAAGCAAATATGAGGTAGTTATTCTGATAAGCTATATCAGGATGTGTCATCCAAATAATTATATTTTCAACAAAGCAATCTATACTTTAATTTATTCAAACTATCAAGTTGGGCTCTGTATGTGAGTGTAGCTTCACTAGTGTTTGTCCAATTCCTGATTTTTTTCCCCACGTTTGTCACACTTAAATGTTTCCCATCGTCAAATAAATGCCATTGATGTGATTTTTGCCCAGTCTCTTCCTCATTATTGAGTCATAAACACAGACCTTAATTGAGGTGGGGGAGGCCAGCAGTTCTTTAAATATTGTCCTGGATACCTTTGTGACTTCCTGGATGAGTCGTCGCTGTGCTTTTGGGAAGGTTCACCACTGCTCCATGCTTTCTCAATTTATCATTTATAGCTCTCTCATTATGATTTGCTCTGGTCTTAATGCTTTAGGGATGATTTTGTCAGCCTTTCTAGACTGATAGATGTCGATAACTTTATTTTTCATCTGTTCCTGAATTTCTTGGGAACATGGCATTTTGTTTCAGCTTTTTGAGATCTTTCGACTGGCCTAATTTGGTCAGTCATGTTCTATTTAGATGATTTCATTTTCTTTGTTATTTTTTATTCATAATTTTCATTATGACGTAACAAAAGATATATTACATTACATTACAAAGACAAACAAACTTTGAAAATAATACCAAGGAATATGTTCATATAAGCAAATGATATCATTTTTTATCAATTTTATCGAATACAATAATGTAACAGCTAGGCACTTATTCCAATCAGGTTATTTTTCTTTTTTCTTTCAAACATTCTCTAAGACAACGAGGATACTTGCTCATTTCCATGATCTTCAAGGATTTCAGTTGCTTTCGCTATTGACAGTAATTCTAAAGATGTTCGTCAGCTATGTATACTTATTATAGCAGTATAGTTTGCATGTCTTCCAGTTGACAAGTTATCATCTTTTTCACAGTCAGAAAAGCTAAAGCAATGATCTGATGATTAACTCATTCACTGCCATTGACGGCTATAGATGTCAAAAATTCATTTTTAACTATTTCTATTAGTTTAACATTTGTTTCCACTTTTGTTAACAAGAGTATGAAAACCTAGAATTTTTTTATTATACATTTAGAACAGATATACAATTTGTGATTAATCGTGAGTTAACTAGTGAAATCATGCGATTAATTACGATTACAATTTTAATCGCCTGATGCTCCAACGTTTTAATCTTTTCTTTATCTTTTTAATTCATTCACTTCCATTGACAGCTATAAACGTCAAAAATTAATTTTAACTATTTCTATTAGTTTAACATTTTTTCCCCACTTTTGTTAACAAGATTATGAAAACCTAGAATTTGTTTATGGTACATTTAGAACAGATATAAAATTTGTGATTAATCGTGAGTTAACTAGTGAAATCATGCGATTAATTACGATTACAAATTCTAAACACCTGATGCCCCTAATTTTTAAGAATCTTTTTTTTTTTAAAAATCTTTTTTTTCTTTTTTTTTAAAGAAGAAAAGATTACTGAGCCTTGGCTTAAGCAGATTTTTATGACTTTTTAAAAATGTTAGAACCATTCGCATTGAATATTTTACTCATTTATTATACAGTATATGTGTGTCGAGATATTTCATATTTTAAGGACCGCAAGGTGGAATAGTCTGCCTCACAAATATAATTGGAACATCTTTATGTGGATTTCACATGTTCTTTCCTCCTGTGCTTGCGTGGGTTTTCTCCGAGTACTTCCTCCCACATTCCAGAAACATGAATGTCAGCAGGGAATATGGCTCCAGTAACTCATGAACCTAATGAGGCTGAGCAGTACTTGGGAAATTCGATGACAGACATATACTGTAAATACTTTTTCTAGTTGTAAACACCATGGTTTAAAAGTGTTTTTGACATGACAGCCAGAAAATACCCAACTCCAAATGTATCCACAGTAAGAAAGATTTTGGGCTGACACTATTTCATTTTTAGAAAGTTGGATTGGATCCATTCTAAAAAACAAAAACAAAACAAAAAAAACATGGACGAATCTTCAACACATAGGCTACCCAAAAAAATACACATTCATTTTCATTCGGTCATAAGAAGAGTCCTTGTGACATATATCTGCTAATGTCTTCAAACGTGGTCTGATTATTAACATAATTGTTTGTTCAAACTGCTTTTTTTCCAACTTACAATTTATTGTCTTCAAATTGAAGCCGAATACATGTAACAGAAAGAGTACAAAGAAAATTTAATCCTTCACAAAGTGTATGACTCAACAGGCTTTTTGTCCTATATAATGTTGCAGTGAAAGTGTTGCGGTCGCTCATCCGGGGCAAGACAATGTAAGAGATTTGCCATCAGAAATACCCAGAATAGATCCACATCATGCCCTGTATAGAAAAATACCACCCACGTGATTTACAACAGAACAATTTCATGTCTGTAGGCACAAGATTAGCTTGCTGGCTGTAATTCAAAATCGAAAGCTTTTATGGTTAGACAGTCATTTACATTGATACAATTGTTTTTAAATAGAAGAAACATGTTCAGTAAGGCTCGAAGCATCTGTGACCTTCACTGGAATCATGGGATTATACTATACAACACTTTCTACATTTTACATAACAATGTCAGTCTTGAATTGCTCAACATCTCCCACTTCCAGAGACCCCATTCAATTAAGGCAGCGTTCAAATGTCTGGCCCGAAGTCCTCACTGGTGTTCGTATCTCAAAAACGAACACCGTCAAGCTTGATCCGTCCACCGAGCATCCTCAAATCAAGCTGTCCTGTCAATTTCAACACTGCTCTTCCCCCAGTGAGGCCCGTAAGTCACTCAGGTCCAAGGAGTCCACCGGTATGGGTGTTTTCCTGCCACTTTTAAGGGTCTGGCTGGAGTAGATCTCTACGGACTTAGAAATGGAGTGCACAGATGGCTCTCGGAAATATTCGAAAGCCTCTCTTGCGTGTTCCTCACGAATGCTCTGCTCAAAGGTCTTGCGTTTGTGCCTGAACTCGATAACAGTCTTTGTGTAGGAGTTGAGTGTGGTGACCGATGCACCCATGCAGCAGGTGAAGGACGCCCAGGCCATGCTAATATGTCACAAACACACACACACACACACAACGAGTTAGTTACCTGCGACTCACTTTCAGTTTTAACCTCTGGAGAAAAAGTGGCGAGTGCTCAGTCCAAATTTTGATATTCCCCTCCCAATATCGTCACAGTGTGTTTGCCTAGATTAGTGTCAATCCCTTTAAGTCCCTCTGCTGTCCTCAAGTAAAGCGGGTCATGTGTGAGGTCAGAAAATCAAATCATCAACTCATGTACTGATCGCTCAGGTTGCTCTGATGCTCCTACAAGGTCAAGAATTGTTGAGGCTCACAGATGAATTTTTCACACGCTGCACATATTGTAAAGGCGTGAAATATCATCCCCTTATGCAATCCCAATCGCGCCTGTATCGGGGCTTTGGCACCAAAGCCTAATCCTGCATAACATGAGAGCTTTGGCTTTTTTTCCATTAGTGACAGTGATGAGGTGAGAGTGGCGCTAAGAGACTACTTGAAGTGGCTACATGGAATTTTTAGAATCTGTCTTTGTTAAAGGGGAAGTCAACACCCCAAAGATTTCTTTATACAGTGGTACCTCGGAGTTTGAACATAGTTCGTTCCTGCGAAGTGTTCAAAGATCAAATTGTTCAACCTCCGAATTATTTTTCCCCATAGGAAATAATGTAAATTCAATTAATCCGTTCCCAAGCTCCAAAAACAGAAAATTCCCATTTTAATTTCTATTTATGTTTTTTTACATTTACACCCTGTACAATATTTAAACAATAATAAAAAAAATACCTTACCTTTTTTTGTTGTGGTGTGATGCTATGTTAATGCTTGCTTTAGTTCACTGCTGAGTTTGTTTATTTTACATTGGGCATATTGTTAGACTACTAAGCGGTCCTTGCGTGCGTTGTTTAACGTCAGGCACGTTGTTGAACAGCTAAGGGGGATCCTTGTGCCAGTATTTACAAAAGTAGTCACAGTAGTTACAACTGCGCAATAATCTCCTTCCTAATTTCACTGTGGTTCGTAGCACTGTATGTTTTTCTTTGCTGCCACTGGCACTGTTGTCTTTCTTTGGGCCCATAGTGAAGAAAATTGTCAAGGAAAAATCGAAATGCACTCGCCAGTTTGGAGCACCTCCGTGAGTATTCACGATCTGACTGGAAATGAGCAGTACATCGTCTCAACTACCGCAACGTGAGCATTCGGCATTGCTCGGCTTCACTCGGCTACACTCGGCTTCACTCGGCTTCACTCGGCTTCACTCGGCTACCCGTTTTCAAGGTACGTTTGGCTTAGCTGGCTTTGCTTGAGTATTCGAACTCCGAAAATTAGTTCAAACTCCGAGGCATTTTTTTCTCCGATTTTTTGGTTGCGTTCCGAGACGTTCCATCTCCGAGGTTCCACCGTAATAATATGTTGTATGCGCCCCCACCAGCCTAAACATAGCATTCTGATTACTTGCGTTATTCGGATTCTTTATTTGACTTTTTATTATTCCCCTCACTTTTTCATCGTCTGTCTACTTACACATAAAAAAAATTATTTTCGCAGTTCAAATTTCTATTTGCTCAAAAAATTCCAGCCAACCGGGATCTCATGTTTCTTATTCCACTTATATACAGTGTGCGTACAATTTAACATTTAATATCTAATGTGCCCCATTCATTTTCAATGGGACAGATATTCAACTTTTTCCACACTGTTTGCTACTGCTCAGTGGAGCACTTGGTAAAGTACATTGTCACGTAAGCAGGAAGTCATGGGTTTGAATCCCACCTCCAACTGTACTTGGTAAATGTATTCATGCCCATTCCGCTAAGTGATATATATGTTTACCAACTGACTATCATATGGGAAAATGCATTATAATTACACTTAAGTGACTTCAGCTTCAATGACACCGTTCCGTATTATATGACATTATTCAATATAAGTATGCAACAGATAGCTGAAAGGTTAAGCACGTACCTGCCACTGTGGGGGCATGTGACAGTGTGGTTGGAACACATTTTAACCCAACTTCAATTTCAGATATAGTCATTGTCAATTTTTTTTTAACATCCATTGTATTACTGGTAAATGTCATTTAACATTATTGAGTTTTTTTTCCTATATAGTATCATATTTTCAGCTATATTATACTGCATTATGCAATACGATTGCATACAATGTCACTGATACTTCCAGCGCCACAATGTCGTAGTGGTTAAAGCACGTAACTAGCCTGTAGAAGATCTGGGTTCAATTCCCTCTTAGAGCACATTTGAGTACACCTTCAATTTCATATTATATTATATCATTTTCCAATTAAGATACGATTAAGATATAAAGATATATTATATAATTAATATAATTTCTCCAGAAATTGCACGTCTAGTTAATATTGTGTTTGTGGAATATGAACTAAGCAGCAAAATCCACCTGTTTTTATCCATCTCTGGGGGCAGCCATTTTGCCACTTGTTGTCAAGTAAAAATGACATCGCAGTTGCTCAGGGCTCAGGTAATGACCAATCACGGCTCAGCTTGCATACATCACATGAAACTCAGAAAACAGGTGAGCTGTGATTGGTCGTTACCTGAGCCCTGAGCAACTGTGATGCCATTTTCACTCGACAGCAAGTGGCAAAATGGCCACCCCTGAGATTGACACAATATTCATCCAAATGCCGTTCAGTGAAGGCGCAAAGAACATATTAAGAAACTTGATGCAGAATCATACCAGAAAGACCAGCCATAGTCCCAGTTATAAGGCCTCCAATCGGGAGGTCCCAGACTGACGGTGACCTGGAAGACTTGCGTGTACATCACATGAGCCACCATGCCCAGAAGACCTGCAATCAAATGGAGGAGATTAGGAACATCCAACATTTTCTAACTTTTACGACTTAAGTCATGAACACGACAGTCTCGTATATGTCAAAATGTTCCATCATTAAACCTTTAGTAAGATCTTCAATTTGGTGCAGCATGTTAAAGAGGAAGTCAACCGTGACCTCACTAGTCTCAACATGACATTTTTATTAATATTACATTTGTGGAATATGAGTTATGCCGCAAAATACAGCCGTTTTTTTTCCATCTCATCTAAGATGACATCATAGTTGCTCAGGGCTCAGGCAATGACCGCTGTTTTCTGAAGCTGAGCTGTGATTGGTTGTTAACCTGAGCACCTGTGATGTCATTTTTACTCGACGGCATAACTCTTCTGATATAACTGCTGGATTTTGCTGCTTAACTCATATTCCACTAACACAATATTAACCAGAATACCGTCATTAGACTAGTGGGGCTGCATCCGGTACGAGAGCTCTATCATTGTTTGTTAACGAAGTTGTAGTTTGGTTAGTTATACACCTTGGCAAACGACAAAAAATATACTGTACACATTGTTAAATTAGGTGTATTTGCAACTAGTTGAGGCTTGCTAAAGCACGTCTAAATGCATGGCGACAACCTGAGAGCACGGTGAAAACAGCAGCAAACGCATTGAGCTTGAGTCCGTCAATGACGTTGCTGGAATGGACCAGTTCCAAACACATGAGGCTGAAGCCCACCACCAGCAGAACTATGTACAGCATCTCCGATACCAGCGACAGCCAAAGCATCCCTGACAAGAAAAATATAATCAGTACACAAAATGAATGTGTATTTTCTGTTTGGATATTTCATTATTGTATAGTGTTGTACGTGTATGTCATAATTAAGCTCAACCAAGGTTAAGATTCCACTTCAAATGAATGCAGTATCGCTTATAAATGTTGTCTCCTGCTCTATTCAATCTTTCTGACAATTCCTGAAGGCCCATTGGGGGGGAAAGTAATTTCTTATGATTGATCCATAAGCGTAATGGGTCATGGTGTTCTGTTTTGTTCATAAACCATCATACAAAATATTGGATTCATCAGGAATAAAGGACACGATGTGCCTCAAGCGTAACATAGATTATTTGTTCAATGCTTAGCAAGACTCAATTTTGTCTCATGTTCAAATTGAAGCCGAGCTGTCAGTGATTCAATATTAGACAATCAATGGCCTTCCATTTTATTAGATAAATATTCATACACTTAGTCACGGATACTGCAACCACTTCACTGAAACGTAATGTGAAAAATCAAGAAAGAAAAAAAAGTCTGCCTGTATAGAGAGACATCTGCCAGCAAAATTGCATTCCTATCATTTTAGCTTGTAATATGTCAAACCCATCATAGAACGCTCACCTTTCTCGGATGGAGGAGCCAAATCAATGAAGCTGCGGCATCGCTCACCTACAACCATGGAGAATAACACAATTAACTTTTGTTTTGTCTGTTTGTTTTTATTTGTTCATTTTTCCTTTCGGACAATCATAGAGGCAATTACCAACATTCACTCTTCACATACAATTATACCCGAAAAGAAGAAGGGCTGACTGGATGAAGCCGAAGCTTATTAATTAATTCCCGTTCCCAGAATGCAATAGGACGCAGATAATCAATTTTGTTGTTGATGTGATGACACATATTAGAAGAAGTTGCCTTCCAAAACAAACAAAAAATAAAGGGTAATATTATATACGATGGTTCTTCTTTTGTTGTGTGACAATCATTTTACAGAGCACAATGTCATGTCTGGGAAGATCTGGTTTTGGTTGAGGGTTCCGATTGGTCCTGAGTGGGTTCCAGCCCTTCCGGGTTGACCAATCCGGGCCCTCAGCCACTTATGCCTGGCCCCAGGTGTGGCTAGTTACCCAATTAGTGTGAGTGTATTTAATTCCCGGGTGGTGATCAGTCGGCGTGGGATCATTGCCGCTTGTCACGGTCACACCCGGAGTTCTTGCTGTCTTTTTGATTTTGTATCTTTTCAGTTTGTTGTTTAGTTAGCATTAACCAGTACCCTGGTTAGTGTTTTCTGTAAAATAAAGCACGCCAGTTTCGCACTCCTGCTGTGGTTCTCCTGCCTCCCTGCATTTTGGGTCCTCCACTTCACACGCCGACAGACACCACGCCGCTCTGTGACCACACCGTGACACACAAGAAACACTGATACTGAAATACAATTTTAGAAAGTAAAAAAAAAAAAGACCCTTCTTTGCAATGACACGTAAAGCCTTGGACGGGGCAAAGAAAAAAATAAATAAAACCATGTGCCAATTCCTCATCTTTTAAGTAGAATTTGCTGTTAGAGTTGTTGTAAAGGAACACTTTAATCAGGTAGACGGAGGCTGGCAACAGCTGTTTTGAGGAAAAACTCATCAAGGCCGCTGTTACATAATCCTTATTAACTCAAGCTGTCTCAGCTCCCTCCTCCATCGTACAGCCACTTGATGAGATAGACATGTCCGAGCAATGCCCTCAGGAATCATTTCAATTCATGTGCTGTTTTTGGTGCTGGGTGACACAAAGTAACCTGAAGTGCGGCACACGTCTCAAATGTTACAGGGGTTGTCAACAAAAATGGAAAATGCACTCCACTTATTCCAGATTTAGAAACTGTGTGCCAGCTACAGAGGAGTAATCTGGCCAGAGAGCAGCTTTGACCTTGCTTGTCATGACCTCTAAAAGCACACATTAGCTTCGCACTCATCTTTGCTCTTGTTCCTTAATTACTAGCTGTGTAGGCTATGTGTTGTTTCAACAATTTTTCATACGCCATCTCTGAGTGACAAAACAATGAGAAAGCATAGTGAATGCACTGGTTTTGTAGTGGACCCGCAGAGTAACTTTTAAACTCCTCCAAACTGTTCAATTGGTTCATGGAGCAGCCAAAAAGTGTGCCGATTAAATGGCTGCCAATCCAATGTATCCTTTAGTTATTGAAAAGTGCAAATTTAGCCGATTGAAATCATCAAAACAAATACAACTTTATTGAAACAGTCTGTGTCACCAATTCTGACATTACAAAGACAATAATGTTCAGTTTTGATTTGATCATAAAAAAAAACATGTAGCTAAAAGACTTGAGTGAAAATGTTGGAAAAATACTTTCAGTTGCAATCTACTCCACTACTATAACATAAACAAGAAAACAAACTACAACAGTAATAACCAACCAGGGGGGCGTGGCACCCTTGTGTGCTTTAAGATGAACCTACTTAATTTGTCTGAAAATTATGATTTATTAATTACAATGCATATTTGTTCATCTATGCCAGTGACAGACAGAACAATTAAATGCTCTTTCGTCATCATCATCATCATCATCATCATCAACATCATCATCCACCTGTTGCATTCATACAACAGGATATGTCACAGCTTCCTGTGACTATATCACTATATATATATATATATATATCATGTATATTGTTGTTTTAATAGACCAAACACATCTTCCACAAGTTAGACACATGAAGCTCAGATTTACGCTAAGAAACATTTAATATATGTTTATCACAAATAATGGAGAGGAAAAGAGGGGGGAGAAAAATCCCAGAAAAAAACACTCAAAATATATTGAATTTTTTTTAGTTTACATTGAAAAAAAAATCCACAAATACTGTATATGCAAATCCATGAGTGCTGAACCGCGAGTATGTGGGGGATGACTGTACTTTGTTGCTGTAGCTACTTAAGTAGATATTCAGGTATTTCTACTTTACTTGAGTACTATACTTTTTTTTCCTGACGTCCTTTTACTTATATTCCATACATTTGAAGATGTATGTATTATACAGTATATCTTCACTTTGTCAAAATACGCTTGTTACTTCCGTTCCATGTAATCAAGACATAGAGAAACACAATAGAGAAAGGTGACGTCAACAGTAGTTGAGATTATGATTGATTGATTGATTGATTGATTGATTGTTCAGCGGAGGAAAAAAACAGCAACATGGAGTGATATGAGCCAGATAGTATAAGAATGAGAGAAACAAGATAATTCCCCTTCCATGTCTTTAGTTAAGATACATTTTTTAAAGATGTTGGCTCCAAGAATTATTAATCCCCTTTTCCCAAAAAAATTCTGTCTATTCTGAAAATAAACAGCATACAAGTAAGAGAGGTGTATTTTTTCAGTTGTTATCATCTGATAATTTCACATGTTAATAAATTCTAGGAGTGAACAATTTAGAAAAATTATCTCATTGAATTTTTTTCTCTCAATATTGAAAAAGCAAATGTGATTTTTTTCAAACTCCTCTTCCTTTTCCTGTTTTTTTTTTTAAACAAATGCAAGCAATAAATAATTACAATAAATAATATCAGATTCATCATATGTAAATTTTTTGGTCTTACAGGTTAGTCTTCCGCTAAAATTTAGGCAAATGAACCATGCATGAATTAATATGAAAGAAAGTTTATTCGTCTACTTCAATTTGAGTTGTTAGCTAAGCACTTTGGCTTGCAGTGTTGTTGTAAGCATTCACTACAACTTCATAAAATTCTACCAAACAAGTGTGGCGTAAACATAAGTCAAATTACAACAATACTGCAAACAAATCTGTGTCTTTATCACTTCAATTTTTCATGTTTCATGAAAGAATAATATGTAAACTGTAAACATGTGGACTGCACTTTAAGCACTGAACTTATCTAGGCACTATATAAATGAATAAAATATACAAAACTAGCCTGCCGAGTCATATTGACCAACCGAAATGAATAATTGCCCCCCCCCCCCCCCCCCCAAATTGCATTCTACTACATTGTAAGCACAAGCCGGTTCATGTTCTCAAAAACTATGGGAACATTCTATAGCTATATTGACTTGAATAATAATTTATTTCAGGATCACTTTCTAAAACTTTAACTTGACTTTAATTTTATTTTTAAAGCAGTACTTCTGCATTTACCAAAGTGTTTTTTATACAAGTATCTCTACTTATACTTAAATACGAGCCTGTTTCCATGGTGATGAGCGTATTATTGGAGGAGTGGGTGGGGGACACATGCCCTTGCAACGTCAAGTCCCTACAACTTTGACACACACGCACGCACACACACACGCACGCACACGCACTTGGTGATCTTACTTTCATCGTGGATGTTCTCCTCACACGAGAACCAGATTCCAGTGTGGAACTGGCGGAAGAGGAAGCGGTCGTCTCCGGTCTCCCAGCTGTAGACCACCTTGTTTGGGTCGGTCTCGTTGACGCCGTAGTCGATGCACTGGTGGGTCCGCAGTTTGCTGCACTTGGGCTTGGGGACCCTCTGCGTGCCCACGCACCAGTAGGTGGTGATGAAAGCCGTGATGGAGAAGAGCAAGGCAAAGAAGTTCAAGCCCACCGACAGAAGAGTCCTGCATCTGCGAGTTGTCTTCATTGTCTGCGAGGAGGTGGCGGCCAAGTGAAAGAAGAGAGGCTAAATCCCAAATGCATCAAACGTTCCACTCTTTCCAAGAGTATCCATCTAAGTGCAAGAAAGTCCCGTCGCCAAGAGTCACTCCTGCAGCATCGGGTCCCAGCTGCGATTTGACACTCGGTCGCTGGCCAATGAGTGTCTCATAGGAAGTCACGTTGTCAAAGGATTTGACTCCTGCTTGTATCGAGTGTGGGATTTTCTTATCAGCCACACGCGTTTGCGTCATGAGGATGTGTGCCCTCCTCCCTACTCGACATGACGACGCAAAACGTCACAGTGAACTTACACCAAAAGTTCATTGCAGTGTGTGCGCGCGCGCGTGTAGGACTTACATTGGCTTAATTACCAGTTGATGTACATTGTTTTTTATTGTGTTTATTTTCATCTGTTATATTCAAATGTAATTTCTTTAAACTTGTATCCAACATGTATTTTTTTTAAGAGTAAGACAGTATAACATACAGTACAGGCCAAAAGTTTGGACACACCTTCTCATTCAATACATTTGCTTTATTTTCATGACAGCACATTGTAGATTCTCACTGAAGGCATCAAAACTATAACAACTATGACAACTAACGAACACATTTGGAGTTATGTACTTAACAAAAATTTTGAAAATACTAATATAAATACATAAATAAATAGCCACGTCCTTTTCTTTGATTACTTTTTCGCACATTCTTGGCATTCCCTCGATGAGCTTCAAAAGGTCGTTACCTGAAAGGGGTTTCCAGCCGTCTTTAAGGAGTTCCCAGAGGGAAGAATGAAAAGAGTATGCAAAAAAGTAACCAGACCAAAGGATGGCTATTTTTAAGAATCTATAATATAAAACATTTTTTTCCCCAGTTATTTCACCTTTTTTTTGTTAAGGTCATAACGCCACATCAGTTCATACATAGTTTTGATGCCTTCAGTGAAAATCTACAAAGTAACCAGTCAATAAAGCAAATGCATTGAATAAGAAAGTTTGTGCAAACTTTCGGCCTGTACTGTATATGAAAAATATAAGAAACAGAAAACAGACAGAGGTCAAGACAAATTTATTTTTAATAATAGTAATTAAATAAAAATTGTATTTGTAATGTACTTTACATTTCAAGAGAAATCTCAAAGTGCTACAGTGGCAAGTAAAAAAAAACAGTACAAGTAAAAAAGAAAAGAAAAGTGTAAAAAAGTGAAATAAGTGCATAGCCCTTAAAAAAACATAATCACAGAAGAGGCTCAAAGGGTTCACAAGCCCACAGTTGACAAATATTAATGACATCCCTTGATCTTAACCCACTTGAGGGCAAGGCAAAACTCTAAAGTTCAGTGGATCCCTTGACACAGACGCGAGATCTGCACCTGCAAAAACAAGTATGTAGGTCTACTGCACCTGCAAAAACACACTTATAACTGTTGTTTTCCTCAAGTGGAGGCATTCTTAAGGTGCCATTTTACAAATATTTTAGACTGCCATTGTAGCAGATAAGTAAAATAATTGAACTCCCCCCCCACAATACAATGCAACTGTCATGTTTTGGCATTGGGTTGTGGTCGGAATGAGGACCCCCGTGCAGGGAAGCAGGTAAATTACATTATCTCCCCCAAAAAAGTGTGATTATATATTGGTTCCAAGAGGCGACTTTTCAACTGCAACTGACATCTCTCAGCAGCGTGCCATAATCTTCTACCCCCAGTGGCTAAGCTGTACTCAAACACGACAGGCGAGAGCACACCACTAGCAATGTGTCCCAAATTCCGTTAAATAAGATGCTACTGATATGGTACCTGGGCTTGGCTTTTATTAAGCCCACATTAAAGTGACAAAGACACAAGAATGGTGCGCACACCAAATAGCCATATGGAAAAAGTTACATGTGAGGGTCCAATCATGCTAATGCTGATTAGCTATAATATAGCAAAATCAGCACTTAATACGAGTTTTGGTGTGGAGTTTGCATGATCTCCAGCATACTTGTGTGGGTTTTCTCTGGCCACTCAGGTTTCCCGACACATTACAAAAATACATTTTGAAAACATTTTGTCAAAATGAGGAGTTAGTAATTTAAAACACACACATATTTTGCTCTATTTGGTGAAACTTTGATTATGACTTAAAGACCCAGTGTGTAGTCCTTAGCGGCATCTAGTGGTTAAAGAATAGCATTAGAAGCACGTAGGAGAAGGACGCACATTACGGTGGCTCAGAGAGACCACATTTCGCAAGTTTACCACCAATTCTTATTTTACGTGAGCGAACGAGCATCTCGGCGAATGACGGCGACTTGGCATCAGTTGTGAAGCTAGGCGAGCGACGCCGAAAGACCAAGCGAGCAGGAATTAGCCAGAGCAGCTAACAAGAGCGGCTAGCGGGAGTGGGCCGGAGCTATTGCGTGGAGTGGCTAATAAGAGCGGCTAGCGGGAGGAACTAATTAAAAAAAAAAAAAGTTAGTAAAATCTTGCGAGAGCAGAGCAGAGCAGAAGGTGACAAGCGACGGGAGCCTGAATCACAGGACTCAACGACGACCACCTGCAGGCCCCAGTTCTGGAAGGTAAGCTGCAGTCGGCCCATTGGGTCCGACACTTGATGCAAGCACCACTCGGGCTAACTACATTCGCGAAGTTGTCCTTTAATATGGCAGCTCTAGTAAAGTGAGATTACAGCCATGTAATATAATAAGTGATTACTAAACCTACAATTATATAAAAAAATGGTAAGTTAATGCAATACGACGCATGCATTTTTTTTGTGCATACTATTGACATTAAGTCGTTTTTTTTTTAAAGGAATGAATTATTAGTTCACCACTAGATGGTGCTAGGGATCACTGAATGTCCATTTAACAGTAGTACACCATAAATCCAGAATATATATATATATATATATATATATATATATATATATTAGGGGTGTTAGAAAAAATCGATTCGGCAATATATCACGTTATTACAGCGCGCAATTCTCGAATCGATTCGATATGCGGCCGAATCGATTTTTAAACATACATTTTTTATGGGAATATTCAACAAAACGTCTTACTTAGGGTTAGGATTTACGGCTATATATATATATATATATATATATATATATATATATATATATATATATATCCAAAGCCCATCATTGTTAATCCACATGATAGGACACATTCCATATAGAATTCTTACGTAATTCATCAGGCGGAAGTACGAGAACTGATCTGAAATAGTAAAACGCACACATTTCCTCACAGCTTTGCCTAAGCCTGTGGGTCACATGGACAACAAAAAAAAGCGGTCAGATTGACATTGTAATGCTCTTTTGTTACACTTAATGTCAGCACAGCTGCTGTCTTTGCTTGCATGAATGTCTCAGCAGGAACAAACAGATTAAAAATACTGGACAAGACCGGGGATGTGATTGTTGTAACTTGAGGGGATCATTTCATGTTGACGTACATGGTCCCAAATTCCATATGGTACTTACTGCATTGCTCTGGGCAGGAAAATGGATGGCTATAAAAGGAGCTTTTGGTATTTTTCACAAGTATCCATGTCAAAAGAGATTAAGCGCGGGAAGCAATGCAACTTTTTATTGGGCTTTGAACACCGTGTGAGCATATGTGCATAGAGTGCAACGTTTGAGACTTAAGCTTTTGATAGACAGACTTCATTTGTATTTCAGTGGCAACTCACCCTCAAAGCTGCTAAGAGCAGAATTTTCCACTAAACAGATAGCCCTTGAGGATTAGTCTTCATAATCTGTGGTTCACTGATCCTCGAAATCATACTGTCTGGGTGCTCGGAAATCAGCTTACAGTGACAGTAGATGCTGTGCGAGTGGTTTTATGATTGCAACTGCATGCGCACGTACAGTAGCAACAAACCACAACATGACAATCATTTAACAGGAGCAGAGGCTTGTCACCATTGGCAGATCTCCCCCTACGTCTTGGGGATGATTTTTTCATAAACTTGGTTCCGATCCGCAGAACATTAGTTCCACTTTACTTCCATTTCTGCACGGTCACATGACACTGAGGCACTTGGAGGCTGTGTACCATTTTACCATCTAGCTAAATAAGTGTTGAGTTGGGATACTCGCAAAACATAAAAAAAAAATCTTTCATAGTAATGAAACATTTGATGCTTGTAGTGAGCATGAATACAGATTGACGATTGATTACTAATTCTACACTTAATCACACAATCAACATGGATGCAGATGATACCATCCACAGTCAGGGTTTCACACATTTGCAACTTTATCCTACACACATTACAAGAAAGAGCCAATCTAAGTAAAAAGCAATGTTTTGGATTGGGAAGAATTAAGAGATTGTTGTATCATTGTGCTTCTTAGATAATTTGAATGAATGAGCCGTTCACCAGCAGTATGCGAAATGTCGTCGGGCCATAGTCGAGTGGTGACTATTGACCATCCGATTGGCTCTTAGTCCAGCAAATCAGTGCATGAGATACAGTAGAAGTAAGCAGCAAACCCACCTGTTGGCCAGTTCATTGATTATCATTTGCAATATGTGTGATTTTTTTCTCTCTCTCCAGTATTGCTGGCGTCCGCATGGGAGTAATCACTGAAATTAAAACACAACAGGGCCAGCGAAAAATGTCATCCAAGACACCTATATGTGCTCTCTACATTTCGTCGGTGGAAATGTGCCAGCAGCTGAAAATCCAGAACCAATCGATTGCAGGTATGTTTATCATCTGCTTTCTCAGCGTTAGCCTTGCGAGCTGCCAGCAACAACATGCTAGCTACTATACATCATGGTGTAAATGCACCAATATTACCTTGAGTTTACCTACGGAAGCCACTGCTGCTTAAATGTGAAAATTTATATAAAGTATCAACGTTATAGAAGCTGTTAGAGTAGACAATATTTGTATTCTTTTTTTTTTTTTTGAAATACCCCTTCAAAATAGCTACTAGCAATACTTGCAAATACAACGTATCAGCAGCTGGGGCGCATCCCGTTCAAAGTTTGTAATCAGTGAAGGCCATCAAACCCTCATCTGTCTTGGAACTTAAACATCAGTTTCTGAAATGACACACTCAGAGAAAAAACAAATATTAAAAATCATTATCATTATGTCAATTTCAAAAACATTTATAACTTCTTATTCAACTATCTTACTTCTAGCCACAGCTGTACAGATGTAGATACAATCATGTCAACTCAATACAGCTCAACACAAAATACTATTGTTCTATCATTATCCTTATAAATTTGCCCCGAAAAGGGAAAGTTAACAAATTAACCATCTTCATCTTTTACTTATAGTGTAAAAGACTATCAATTCAGTCACTAAAAAAAACAAAAAAATAAAACACTAATTTAATATTCTTCTACAAAAACTCAACAATATCTTTCAAATACTATTACTTATTTTTTTATTGTTAATCATTCCTCTCTTACCTAGAAAAGAGAAAAAGTCCCTTTACGAGGATACATTATGCTCTAACCCACAGCCCCCTCCTTTTCTTCTAACCTAGAAACAGGGGGGGGGGGGGGATCTTAACATTATACATCGCAAAACCTATTTTACCACATTCCCATTCGAAAAACAAACGCCACTATCACAACAGTCTCATCTCACACAAAAACAACACCAAACTTAGTTAAAGATATTGAAGAAAAACAAACAAAATCACCATACGCACATTTCTCACTCACAAACACAATAATAGCCCCCACCTTTTAGAAGCTAGGTCACACACTCAAATACATACGCACACACTCTTTAGTCATTATAAAATAATAAACGGTTTCATTCTATCAATTCGTTGTCTACAAATCTTATGGCATTTAAACCGCAGTCTTGTACGGTAATTTCAATAAACGGGTTAACTTATTTCGGAGGGGAAGTTACTTTAGCACCAAAATCAGACACTATATCATCACCAGCATCTATCAAAGAAAATACAAAAGTCCCTCGTACCATTTTGTCCAGCGACGGCTTTTCATACAATCGATCCATAGTTTGTTTTTTCATTTTTCATCGACGTTTTTTTTTTATTTCCGCATGGCTGCGACTCCAAGCACAAGTTCCGACTATGAACCGGAAGCACATTCAGGACAAACCATTCTGTATCCCGGTCGAAATCGCCCTCCATTTTTGTAGTTTTTTATTTTTTACTTTCGGTTTATATTCTACGCAAGTAGTATTAATATTTATCAATACAGTGACGTCTCACTTTTAGTATAATAGTTCAATAGGTTAACACAAATGGCCACACAACAGACACACATAAGAATCACGTGACCTCTCGTTTATACACAGCGGTTACCCAATCCCGCTGAGCTAAACTGTCCTCCATATATTGCAAAATTTTTGCAAGGCGCTTATTTTCAAAATAACTCGTCACGCGCTATCGAATTAAACCGTAGAACAAAAGGAATTCATACGGTAATCCTGACCTCAAAACTACAAAAGTAGGAGCGCCATAATTAAAATAAATCACGTAATCTCTCGATTGCAAATACAGCGACACAAAATCCAATTATCGCTGTAATCAACTTGGACCCCTCAATACTGTTCAATTTCAAACAAGCGCTTTTTCAAAAAACATATTACGTGTAAATAGACGTTCTCAATAAGAGTCATGAGCAAATATCGATATTAGTCCCCAATCGGCCAAACTGCTAAAAAAGCAGAGCGCTTACCATAATCTTCGCAATCCTTAGTGGAAGAAAGACTTCTCATGTCATCCGGCAACCCTTTTATTCAATATATATTATGGTCTAAGGATTCTTCGTAGCGAGACGAAAACAAAACAAAACAACAACAAAAATCAATTCACTACTTCATCCTGCATAAAAAAAGCGCTAATCTAGGTGTGCACTTACGTCACTTTTTAAATACACCACCCCACGACGTGTCCAGTTCAATATCGTAGGAATTATCCCAACTCTCAATAGAACGACATCAAACTACAACTTGTTCACACAGATCTCATGTAAAAATTTAGACAATTTGGAAGACGAAAAACCAGTTGCAGCGGTCCCAAACAGACAGAACCTCCCTACGTGGATAAAAGTCTCCACTTACCGTACTTTATTTATTAAGGCCTAGAAGTTCCGCCCGTCCGGAAACGCCGCAGCTCGCAAGCCGTCAAAATACCACCATCCGTTAGAATTCAGCGTCGGAGGTCACCATTTGTTAGAGTAGACACTATTTGTATTCTACTCTTTGCGTGTTCAATTAACTGAATGGTGAGATTCTGGTGAAGAAGTCCCTTTGCAAAGGTATCATTATCAGAAGCTTCTGATCACACAAAATGAAGACACTCAAACCGTGTTCCGTTCAGATTGTCCCTCCTTCTCCTGCACACCGTTTTTCATTGAAAAGTCCCTCCCCTCCCATGAGCACAAAAAGGCAGAAGTTCCCAGGCATACAAATCAGATTAGACCTAAACAATAATAAATCAGCCTGTCCTTGGACTCGACCGACTGAGACTGGTACAAACTCTACTCCCTCTTAGATAATAGTGGAAAATAAACTTGTTGCCCTTCTTTTCTCAGACGAGAGAGACAGATAAGAATACAATAGACAATACTATTCATTGAGCTACACAGCTATAACTAAATCCAAAACGGCTAAAATATAAATTGAAACTGAAAAACAATGTTAATAATTCAACAAACCCTACAACAACATGCTAGTTGACCAGTGTCACTTTAACAGCCCGAAGGTAGGCGTAAAATCTTCAAATGAAAATCGAGACTTTAATGTGTTTCGTGAAAATTAGCGACCAACACGATATTAGCAGTCATCTCGACCGCACCGGAGTGGCAGCAACGATCATACAAGAAATCTTACTTTACTTATACTTTGAGGTCTCCGCATGTCAACCACCGTTTTAGCTGTTCCAAAGTGTGTTTGTCGATTGAACCATGTTGAAATTTCACGCCTGGGACGTCGTTCTCTTCCAAAATGATGTGTAGCGTATGTCCTACTCTGTTATTTTGTCCTACTCATGCATATTAATGAGGAAAACGTGACGTCATTTTAAATCAACCTTATTGATATGCTATGGTGGGGAACCTAAACGCAGAGAAGCAAGTTAGCAAGGCAAGTGTGTACTTAAAAAAAAGTAATTTAATTGAAAAGCAAAAACAACATACTTGACTATCCCAAAAACACAAAAGTCCCAAAACAAGATACAAATTAGGAAGAATAAGTGGTTCAGAAAACGGATGGATGGAGTGCTTTTTATTCAGATACAAACAATATTTCCTTCCTGTATTGGCTTCACTCACTGTCAAGTCACTGAGGGGAATTAACAATTATTTTTTAAATGTAACTTTGACTTACAACACTCATAATCAACAATATTGTTGATTGCCAATATTGGGTTCTGTGAGGCGTTGCTTAATTTCTAAATGAAACTAGTTTATTACTTGAAAAATATATATATATATTTTTTAAGGTTATTTAACTCCAAAACCAATTAAGAACAACAAAAACTTAAGTTATGAAACTACGCAACATATTTCATAGCATACAACCATACATGTGATCTCTTACTTGGAGATGCACTCGTCTTGCCATACGTGGGAACATTTTTTTTTTGTGGACTTCATGAAGAAACCATTGGCCAAGCGCCAGCAGGACATCTAGCAAAAAAGTTCCACAAATCTATTACGCTCTTTTCCTCGTCTGTTCATTAATCGCAACAAGTGAACCACTTTTTTTTAAAGAGCAATATTCATTTCCCGGATTGTGCAACATGCTTTGGAGCCTCGGACCAATTCCACCCATCACTACATGTGCGCTGTATAGCCAAGGCCAGGGCTGGACTGACGCAAAAAATAAAAAATATTGGCCGGGCCCAACTCTGCCACTGATGTTGATTGGTTCCGTTTGCTATCTATCTATATTGTGATAATACATTAATGGATTGCACGCTTTAAATTGTGAGCCGGTCTGTAGGGGTATAATTGAGGAAAATGATCATTAAATAGCACTGCATCAGCCCCAAAATACGCTGGCCCGCGGGGCATCTGCCCTGTATGCCAGATGGTCAGTCTAGCCCTGGCCAATACAGACCTCACAACCCTTGACCTAAGGTTGCAGACATGCAAATACACATGCGTGCGTACATGTGCCCATGACCCATCTGTATAGATATTATTATTATTTTTACATTTTATGTCTGAACTAACCCTTCACACCTTTGAAATGGATGGTGACTTACATGTGACAAAGCTACCAAATGAAAATTAAAGTTTGTTTGAGGACAGGCAGGCAACATGGATGTGACAAGGCTTTATATGGGTCACATTAAGGCTCCAGGCACAGCCTAAATCAAATCGTCTCATCTAGCTAAATTGGAGTTTGATTACAAAGATATCTGCGCACCAATTGGCTGCAAAATACCAGATGGTAACCAAGACAGGCAGAATGGACAACTGTCAACAAAGTTCCAAATGTATCCAAATGTTGATCATCCAAACCCCAACGTGATAAACTTCAATTCCTCGCAACAATAATCTGTTCAGATATAATTTTCTTAGAAAGCGCTCAAGGGCAATCCACTGTGCACTTTTCAACCTTTCAAATGTCAAATAAGTGCAACCAGTCTGGTCAAAGTTTAAGAAGCAGAGTTATACATTACAGTTTATTTTAGGACAGTAATTACATTTTCTACACTTCATTTCGTTAGTTCCAGACCAAACAAACATGTATTTGCATTAAGCAGCACTTTGTGGGCTGCAACGGAAAAACGTTTGGTGAAAAAAACAAAACGATTATTTTAATCACCCTTGTGAGGAATAAGCGATTCAGAAAATAGATGGGATGGATGGAAGGATATTTGAATCACTTTGCATGTCAAAGGTCATATCAAATATAAAGGGATCATTCGATGTTTGAACACTGGAAAGGTCACACTTGAGTCAAGACAAAAATAATAATAAAAGGAAGTGAACATGTGGACGCAGACACTTAATGGATGCTGCCAGCAGAACTGGAATGTCAAGTCAATATTTGTTGTTCGCCCCAATGGTAAGGTGAGCTGTTGACAGGTCTACGCAGAGCTGGACACAGCCAGTTTCTTCAAGTGGTCCATGAAGACCTGCAGGCTGACGTCGTCGGTAAGGATCGGCGCTCCCGTTTCCTGTAGTTGCACGCCAAACAAAGATGATGAAAATAGTGATAAGCATGCAACCCCCTCCCACAACTCATTCAGACCATCCAATCTCGTTTATGACTTTAATCCCTGAATCACTTTAATGAACTAAATGCATTTTGTCACTGAGATTAGTTTTTGCAAGTGCTCTTGACAATCTCAAACTCAGGCTTCCATGGCCATGAAGGCTGCAATTCCACTCTCCATTTAAGAGGTTAGGTAATCCATGATCCAAAGCACAGATATGCACAATTTTACAGTAATAAAGTCAAAACGGTTACCTGTCCCCAGGCGTAGAGGTTGTTGTGGGTCTGGGAAGGGTTGACCTTTGAAAGCAGGAAGCGGGCCTGCGAACCTCCATGCTCTGTATCGACGTAGCGTGGCATGGGAAAACGCGTCTGTAGGATCTCCTGCGCGTCATCCAAAGGTGCCTGGAGCAGCTGTTTGAAATTTTCATACTCTGCCATTTCCTGGTATCCTGCTTTTCGCCACTGGGCTATGGTCTGGGAACAATAAGACAGCATAATGTCATTAACGCCACACAAACACTTGACAAATGTTTTCGAGCATCATCCGTATAATTAATGTGTCTTATTAGAATAAATTCAAGCATTCATCTGCATACCTCGCCATGGTAGATAACAAGCTGGAAGAAGGTGTCCATCAGCAGGATTCGATCTGGAAGGATGCTGCTGCTGTCCAGGAGTACAGGCTGAGGGGGAGAACAACAACTGGTTGGATGTTTTTTTGTTTTGTTTTTTAATGATAACTTTTACATGGAGCAATTCCAAGGATCGAGAGTGTAATATGTGTAAGGCTGACCTCTGGTGGGCCATGAAAGGAGTACGAGTACAGGATGGGCTGGATCATGATGAGCGACTGTGTCAGGTCCTGCCTGACAAAGTGGTGCCTGTAATAGGAGGACTCATCTGGGCTGTTGTTGAACACCTGCAGGAAGGGCGATCGCCGCAGGTGGAACATAAACTGCAAGTGACAAACAAAACCTTGTCAAAACGTCATTTCTAAATTTAAGATTAGTGTCACGTTCATGGTCATGCAGCCGTTACACTTGTGGCGTTCTTTTTGTAATGTTAAGAAATCACAGTGAGCTTGTAGATGCGCGTAATGCACCTGAGGGTAGAGTGACAGCGACTCTGACAGCCTGAAGGATGTCGGATCATCTTTATTGAACTGACCAAACTTTTGGCACTGCAAAAACATGACAGCAGACATGTAAAAAAATCAAGCTTATTTCTAACAGATGAACAGTGCCGTGTTCTTTATGTTGCGCGGTGAGTCACTCACCAAGCGAATGAGCTGCCTGTCGAGCCAGCGCAAGACATCAGGCCCTTCCTCCGACTCTGCTCGGTAGACTCCCAAACGAGCCATGAGCACGGCGGCTGCTTCTTGGTCAAATGATGACTCAATGTGTTGAATTTGGGACTGTGCATCGGCCCAGCTTGGGTGGGGACACAAATAACAATACGGGAGAATGTGGGTGCAGTTGAATGCAGGTGTGGTGCAGGTTAGGTTTGTCACACTAAATTTTTTTTTTTTTTTAAACAATATATTTTCTCAGAAAGTACAATGATAAACGATAGCATTGTTTTTTTTATGTCATTGATATAAAGATATTAGAGCATAATTCAGCTACATCCTTTTTCAGAGCAGCTAACTTAATTCTCATTACATCAACATTCATCTGCTGACAGACTAAGAGAGTCTGTTGCATCCACCCAATGATAAAAAAAAAACCATTCTTACTTCCTGGCAATGGTGGTGACACGTATCCTGCTCTGAGTGTTAGAGTGCTGGTACTGGGTTACAAACTGGACTGCCCCTCGGCCACCCTGCGGGACTGGTGCATTGTGCTGCGCACACAGAACATGCAAGACAAGTCAAACTGGAGCTCATTTTGTGTACTCTGCTCCATATTTTCCCTTCAGAACAAGAAAGGACAATAACTATAACATAATATGCTATGTTCTGTTTACTCAGTCAAAACAACGTAACATTCCTGGAGGCTGAAGCAAATATGTCTACCTGATTCACAACTTCAAAATAAAGGCCCAGAGTGGTGGACGGACTGAGACTGCACACTTTCCACTGGCTTGTGCCACCAATGCCCATCTCCTACACAAAACAATAGATTGTTAAGAATGACAACGAGCGCCCAAATGAACAGAACTCGAATACAATGACTTACATTCTCTGATACACAGGAGCCCTTTGAGCTGAGCGAGACGCAAGGTCCGATGGTCCCACAAACCTTCAGTTCTCGGGATGTCTGTGCGGACACAAAGACACATTTGTTGAGCTTTGAAATACACGATCATGGAAATGTAGCCCCTGACCAAGACATTATTATGATTCACTTCAACATTGCTTTTACAAATAGAATAATTTGTGAACTGTGAGCACACATCACTTATTTACCTTGACCTCCATGATACCTCCAAAGGCCATTCGGAAGTCACCATTGTAGTCTTTGTTGAAAACTCTCTGGAAGGTTTGCTTGAACAACGAGGTATTGAAGGAGTCCCCCATCACTATGTGTCCCCTGAGAATAGAGCAGAGACCATTCTCATGTTTGATACTTCGAGGACAGGAGATCCCTACCCCTGATCTAAGAAAATTAGGTAGACTATTCCAGTCTGATGGAGCGCACGGTGACCAAATTATTTCCTAATTCTTGGTGTAAGGAAAATCATTGTCAAGTCAAGCAAATTATCTTGATGAAGATATACTGTATATGTAACTGCTATAACACTTGTCCGCCATCAGTAAAGTATAAGGCTACTTTGTTCATACATCAGCATCCCACTTCATTTCAAATCAGCAATCCAGTAGATACGACTTCTAAATGTATAAGTTCATGAAATACTTTTTAACCCGTTTCAAATACAGCATTTAGTTGTTTTTGTTCGCATGTTTAGAAAGCAGTTACATTGTTATAAAAAATAAAATAAAATAAAAACGTCTACGAATAAACATTTTATATTCAAATCATATACCTAGTTTTTTTGTTTTTGTTTTTCCGTCCTCTCTTTCCTTGGGGCATTGCAAGAATTGCTAAACATTGGAAAAATATTGGGAATACTTTTGTTAAAGCAAAGTAAACAGGTATACACAGCAATATGTCTCTTTAAATAAAGTTATTTAAATAGACATATGGCTGCATCTGATGACTGGCAATCAGCCCCAAAATACCTGATTGGGTAAAGTGTACTGATAGAATTTGGGTTACTGGTATACTATGTCTCAGCATTACTGTTATTTATTTAATCATCCTTATAAACTGTAACTACTTTTACCCAGGCTGTTGGGTGGGAGGGATGTGTTTGTGTCTTTTGTCATTTGTTTTTTGAAGCATTTTGTGTTTCTTTTTAAGTATGAAAAGTGCTATAGAAATAAAGGTTTGTTTGATTGATGTGAATAAAATGGAAATGACAAGACAAAAAAAGTTCTCCTGTCGTTGACAATCATGCTTTAAAACATTATAAGAAAAGTTGAATATTTGACCATAATGAAGAATGAAATGTGCTAAATTGAGCTCAGCATTTTGAAGTAGATACCAAATGTAAAAATCAAAAGCCCAAAGTGAATTTTTCAACCAAATTAAACTCAAAAAGTTTCTGAAATACCTTGCTAAAGAAGAAGGGATTACAAAAGGATGGAACGCCTGTCATTTTGCACAATGTTGCGTACGTAATAATTAAATAAACATTCCCACACCCACAAGTGTTTGGCTGTCAGGTGCTGACGTACCCAGTGAGATTAGATAAACACTTCATTTCCAGCAGCCCAGTCTGGTCCAGAGCACAGGCGTAGATATCAATACTGTGGCCGTTTACAGCTGACCGGTTGGCTAGGGCTTCATAGTACTGCATGTTAAAAATAAGATGAAAACAGTGAAAATAGTGTTTAGTCCAAAGGAGATTATCACTGTGCGCCATTATCCATGTATTTGCTCACCTTTGCAGCTTTCTTCAAGTGGCGAGCGTTATCCTTCTGGATGTCATGCCAGGAGCGGATGGGGATTTTCAGCTCGTCTCCCACCACCATTCCGGGGCCCTGAGTGGGGGGCCCGCCGATGAACAGCATCACACGAGCACCCGTATTTGGGAATGTGCCCTAAGAGATTGTTACAACTTAAGTTAAAGACTTAAGCACAATAATAACATTTAATTAAGCAGTTAGCACTTATGCTGTACAAGAGTAGATGTTGTCAGATTTCTCCATGAAAGCAGACATCATGATTATATTTGGGTTATTTTCTGACATGTTACAAGCCTAAACCAGTAACTGAATCATAATCAAATTGTATATTTTCTGCTCTATCAATTTCAAAAGTCCTGTTTTTTATACAATGCAGCACAATATATGCACACATGTTTTCACGTTTGCCATTGGAATTGGCATGTTGAGGGAAGGGATTCTTGTCGATGACAATGTGAATGAATGTCGATAGCGAGGTCTTTCAAGAAACCAGTTTAAACTAAAACAGCCCCCAGGAATATGTGAAGATGCAGAAACATGCACTTCCATGTTTGATTCGGGTTACATCAGGATGAATAAAAAAACAACTCGTAGTATGTAACAACAATATTTGCTTTGCTGCCTCCTAAGTAAACATGCCCATGGACAAACAATTCAGTCTGAAGTCACTGACAAAACCTAATTTAATCTTATCACGCCTCAATGCTCGGCTAAAGTAGAGAGGTTGGTTGCACTCGCATTACATAATCAAACAGATTAGGGAATAATGACGGTTAAGGGGAAAAGACAGAATGCAAACAGAACTGGCCTTTGAGCTGGATAATTACATGTACTGTTTCTACACAAGATAACGATTTTGCAGAGAGTGCATCACTGTGAACAGTACCAACATGTGGAGGAATCACCACAAAGGCTAAAGTTCAGGTTACATGGCTGACTAGTCCATAAAAATGACTGCTAATATAGTGATATCCAAATATTAAAAGAAAAAAAACATTTGTGTGTTGCACATTAAATATGATCACAATCAGTTTCACCTTACATGACACCTTATCATCTGGTAAAGGTCTGTGCACTTGCTTATTCTGACTTGACAAAATGACGAGTCAACGACTGTCAATATAACCTTGTACTGTATTTAGCATTTACGTAACACATTGACACACAAACAAATACCTTAAAAAAATTTTTTTTCCAAATGTTTGTTCTCTCATTTTTATAATATATTTTAATAAATTTGGTATGCCCTGTAAATGTATCATGAAGCTTTTTGTCTTTTATAATGGGTCAATTTCTTATTTATCATTGATATGATATTCAAATTGTAGCTCATTTGTGGTGTAATTAGTGTGTTATACCTCCAGTAGACCAACAGCAACAGACAGCGCAACACCAGTAGATCGGAGAGCCCTTTTACCCTGAGGAACAGGCCAGGGGTCTCTCTGAAGCTCCCCCAGTAAATCTGTCAGATTCATATCAACTTTGTGTGCAGGCTGAAGGAACCTGAATATGAAAGATTAGATATGACAAATTTTAAAAAAGCGTCACTTTTAGAAAAAGCTGCCATTCACTAACAAAAAAAGCAGCACAGAAAGTGTTGCTACTTCTTCATACCTGCAAGTGGCCGCAGCATCTTGAGGTGCAGGAGGACGTCCTGGCTGCCCTGACACAGAAGGTTTTGTTAAACCCAACATCTCCTGAAAATAAAATAAATACAAACACATAAATAAAAAAAGACATTTCACTGTTTGACATTGAATGGAAAATAACCATGGTTTGATATGTCCTCATGTAACCTCTTATATAAGGATATATTGTTGTTCTGAACTGTTGTACGAGTCAAGGTGCCCAACAATCTGGGAACTCTCAAGTTGAATGCCTTGTTTATACTGCAGTCCTCCCTGTTTCAAAAACATGTGGAATCGAGCCTGGGAATTCTCAGGTTGTATGCCTTGTTTATACTGCAGTCCTTGTTTCAAAAACATGTTTTCGAGGCAAGACACAACTAAAGAATAAAAGACAGAGCTGCGCGCGGTTTGGGTAGAGTCAGCTGAGGGAAGCGTACGTTCGCCCAGCCGTTAAGCAGCTCGTTCTACCCGGACCGTCGGCTCTCCGGTCTAGTGTCAAGGTAAGCGCTGATTGGATTATATTATACTGCTTAGCATTGAAGTGTGTTGATTGCTGTTTGCGGGGAATAAAGGACACAATTATTCTAGCACAGTATATCAGTCTCTGTGTATTCATTGTTGCCGCCGATCACTCACGATCCTGCATAAAAATATAAAAGTGAAGTAGTGTTTTCCACAAAACAGACATGTTTGGCATTTTTGGATTACTTAAGTATGAGTATCAGTGGCACGTTCAACTAATGATGGCATCACAGTCTACTTCAAGTGCTGTGAGAGCTCCGGGCATGTTTACATTGACTTAAATTTCAAGGGAAACATACCTCATAAAAACAAAATCTAAGCGTGCAAACCGCTGTCATTTTGGTAAAGGCAGATTGGTTTCCTAAATCCATTTATCGGTTCGTATCTCAGTTTTATGCTCGGCGAGGGCCGGCAAGCTGCATTCTAGCATTGCATATCCTTGGGATTTCTAAGTTCATCAAAACACCTCGGTTATGAACATAGCGATTTCGAACGTCTAGTTGTCCATTCCATGCATCAGAGATCGGGCGCTGGAAACGCACTCTGCAGCGATGTCTTTGATGGTGCCGCTAGCTTTAGGAATCCAACTGGAGACGCCTCAGAGGCTTACCAAAAAAAGGACACAAACTGCTGCAATTTAATTGGCTGCTGCATCACTGGAAGGAAATTATGAATCATGACAAGACGTAACCAATGCGCGGCGCCATCTTGGCTTAGCTGAACAAAATGGAGACGAACCAAACCAAAACTGTCAAACTTTTGACCAGTCCCTCTTTTGCTAAAGCGAACATCCTAATACATCACCTTCTTACTTCACCCACCTGAATCTGTTTGGAGGTGAGATCCTTGGTGCCCCTGAACACGTAGCTCTTGGAGATGAACTCACAACTGAGCTCATGAACCTGAACCATGCGTCCAAAAGTGATGAGGCCCACTAAAGCATTGGGGGGCAGAAGACTGAGGGACATCTGAAGAGACTCTTTCAAAGCCTGAAGGTCCTCTTCCTCCAAGCATGTGTCGACTACATAGAGGAAAATCAGTGGAGCTGGGGGTCCACGCTGTGAAGTGACAAACAGTGTGTTAGATTCAGTGTTGTTTTATTGTATGTGGTATGCTAATGTGCAAAATTGCATTTCCATGGTACACACTGTACTATCCTTAGGTCCATGCCTGAGGTCTGAGTGCAAACATGCGTTGTTGTATGTACCTGTACTATGTACTCAATGGTTGAAAACTGGGGCATGAGTTCAGCTGGTTGGTTCACGTCTGATATTCCCGCATAAGAGGGAGGGAACTGCAAATGTACAGAGGTGTACATCAACAAAACTAATAAGCTTAAGCTACTTATGCTTAAAAACATCCTGCAATTAACAGTACTGTACTTACTGGGTTTCTCTGGAAGCAGAAGTTACAGGCCCAAATCTTTGCTTTGAAGTCCACTTGACTGTAAAAGATAGATTAAAAACAAACATGTTTGCATCTACAGTAAATAAAGGTGGCACAAAGTGCTACAATTTCTTTGGTTAATTTGGATGTTGGCCCTCAGTGCAGCGAGTTCATGACGAATAAATACATATACAAATACATATAAACAATTAAATGTGTATAAACTAGATGTCTTATCTGCTGTGCCCCAGAGAGCATATCGTACCTAAAATATCATGCTTATTAACAATAGCAATATTTAAAAACAGAAAGCAAAAAATAGTTCAGCATACCACAACTGGACTCCAAAATGCAATAATCCAGCCATTCTCACCACCATGCATCATTTGTTTCAGTTGTAATACTTGACAAGGGTTAAAAAGCTGACAGAGAGTGTTATGACCATTTGTAAATGAATAATGCACCTTAAAGTTTAGTGTACAATGGAAGCGCTGAAGTCAAATTCTAATTGCGCAATTCTGAATTCAATGAAAATGTACGAATAATCTAGACTTTTGAATCTAGACTTTCACTGGGTGCGTATTTTCTAGTGACGGCCAAATTAAGCTTTTGTGAAGCATTGAACAAATTGCTTCGAAAATTGGTTCAGTTCTTGAAGATTCAGTGATAATGCCCTCTCCTGCAAGACTGCACTAGATTTTAAACATCTTTGCTTGGAAATCTATGATGCGCACGAACGCACCTACTAAACTCCATGTAAAATAAAAATACAATCAGAATACTTTTTTGTAAATAAACACTGATGAATGGGTGTGTATTGTGTTAGTGATTAGACAGTTCTGGGGAATTATGTCATAGGTTGGGTGTGCCTCTGTAACTCAAATTATGCTACAGTACATGAAAATATTTGACCTTTGAAATACATGAGACGAGTGAGGATAAACGGTTCAGAGAATAGATAGGTGAATTAGGGTATATAAATAAATGCAAAAAAAAAAAAAAAAACACAAACCCGCCTATCCATTTAACCACTTATTCCTCACAAGGGTTGCGGAACTGCTGTAGCCCATCCCAGCTAGCTTTGGGCAGTAGGCGGGGTGCACCCTGAACTGGTTGTTATCCAATACAGGAAACACACAGACAAACAACCATTCACACCCACAATCACACCTAGGGACAATTTAGACTAGGGTGTTCAATTAACCTGCCAATGTATGTCTTTGGAATGTGGGAGGAACCCAGACTATATACGTAAATAAATGTAATTAAGTAATTAAAGGGAAGGAAAAAAAACACACCCGAATGGGGTAATATCGATACCAGGACCCGATCTGAGCCAGCCAGAACTGTTAGCTCTACTGTCAAACGACACCACATTATCATCCGATTAGACCGCAGACCAGTCTGGTGGTTCATATATTATATGTCACGTGAGTTGAAGCAAGCTTCAAAGCAGTACTTCATTGGAAATCTACGTCAGTGATTTGAAGCTTCAGTGTCAAACTTAACTGTCATCAATAACCAAACGATTTTCATTAGATGCATGAGGCTTTTCTGAACACTCAAATAATGAACTGCTGTCATGCATTATGTCAATTTATCACTCAACATATCTCAAGAAAGCGTGATGTGCTTTTTCTTCATTTTGTGACACTTCTTCCAAATGAAGAATCAACAAGCAGAGTTTAACAGATGGACATAATATACAGTACACCTGGTTTAACATTAAAGAAACTAACTCACGTTCAAAGCGGTATGGGAAACTTATTAGTCCCGTAAGGCATTCCCAAAAAAAAAAGTTAGCAGGTGTAACTCACCACAGTGGGTTGAGCACTGCCTTGCAGTTAGCTCGGCTGCACAAGACAGGCTCATATTGGACCGGAGGCAGGTCAGGCCTCTCCTTGAGCGGTGTGAAGAGGCACGAGACTGGCACAACAAGCCTGGTCGCTTCCAGTCGGCTGGAGGGCCAAAGGTTCCAACTGAATCTCACCCCATCCCTGTCCTCATTCTGTTGGATGAATTCCTGGTAGGTGGCCATCAGCAAGCTTCAGCAGAGAAAAAGGCCAACAGATGACAAGTCACACACACACACACAAAATGTGCTTCTGGTTTTATCCAGTCCTAAATCAACAGTAAGAGTGTTTTAATTACATTTCAATGTTTATTTAGAAAACATGACACACAAACGCATCTCCGAGAAACTTGATCAGCGAGTTATAATGAGTGTGTCAGACTTTTGTAACGTTTTACTCCACCTTGGAATATTATTTAATACGCGCCTTTTGCAAACAAATGAGTATCTTTCTGTTGTAGCCAAAATGGGGAGAGGGAAAAATAAAATAAAATAACTTGTTGCCTCAACAGTCAACGGTATTCTATGCAGTCCGGCAGTATGGTTTTGTTTCTTTTTAATCTAAATTGCATGTAATTTTTAAATAGTGTTGAAACTAAGTTTTTCCTGCATTGTGGCCAGCGCTCCCTTGAAAAATAGGTTTTTAATCTCAAGGGGACATTACTGGTTAAATAAAGGTTTAAAAAAAAAAAAAGAATTTGAAGAAACCCATGCCATGTGCTTGCTTAAAAATGTCAAAATGACATTGTCCTCACAAAATGAATTCATTGCAGAATTTACACTGACAATGGACATTTTCGAGATGTTTTAACTAATAAGATATAAAATATCAATAGTAACACTTGACCTATAATTAGACAACAGTCTTGAATTTAGTCATTGAAAACGCCGTCTGAAAAGATAAAAAAAATAACCTCAACGGTCAGAGTGTGTACTACAAGTTCATAAACGTAAAGAGTATCCAACTTCTTTCGGGGGAGAAGCCTTGACACGTACAAGAGTACTGTACAAGGAAATACTACCTCTTCTGTAGCAAGGTAACAGTCATTAGCCATAAAAGAGCAAAGGGTATTTATTTCCCAAAAATGCAGTAAGTAATGTACTGTACGGTACATACGAGGCCACGTACCTAGAAGTCAACATCAGCGTCCCCAACAGTTTATTAGACCCATCGCTTAATCAAACACAAAAGGTAACACGCAATAAAAGTCAAATCGGTAGCGGTATAAAACAAAATGTTTTATAACACATGTTAACTAAATGGGTAGCCCGGTATGCTACGTAGCTAACGACATGTTAGCATTAATCCTCATTCTGACAATTCCTCTAAACTGCTATACGTTGTCTCGCCGGAAAAAAACACATACATATGCTTACCTTTAAGATCCAAGTGTTGTCCGTATTAAGGGTTCGGCGTTAATTTTATTAAAACAAATACAACATTTGGAGCGAAAAAATGGTAGACAAGCAACAGGACAGAGACGACTGCGGGTATTCACTCGCTATCAGCCGGCTTGTGCTCGCTGTAAAGTGACGTGTTACTCCAAGTATCCACCGTTTGGATTGGTTCTGATAATAATGACGTAAAAAGGGCGTGCCCGCACGCATTCGGAACAGGAAGTTTCCGTACGCAACGCTTTTTTTTAATTACCCATATTCAAAAGAACAATTATACAAAGAATGTTAACACATGCCAGGGCGTACATACACAGGTCCCGTTCATTCCGTCACGCAAAGCGAGAAGGGTCGAGCTGCAGATGACGATGATGGTGCTTTCCAGTTCATTTTGGAAGTCGGAATTTCTATTATTCAGGCAATCACCAATATTTAATAACGACTCTTAATTTCAGGATACAGTGGTACATCGAGTAAAACTTTTTTTGGCATGTTTCGTTAACCTTTAAGGGATTAAGATACTATAAAGTCCCTTACACACAATGTCAGTGTATTTTACAACAATTTGTGCTTTTTTTGTGTGTGTTACCTTTAAGAATACTTTGTATCTACAGGTAATCATCTCTGAATCAGGATGACCTTAATATTATATCTTGTGCATTTTATACCATTTTATACCAGTGACTTGCGGTGAGGTTCATGACAGGCTTTGACTCCTCTTGAGTTGGTTATAAAACTAAGTGTGAAAGTAGATTAACCTATAAATTTCTACCTTAAAAACATTTAATTATGCTTCAATTCCACACTGTTCAACAATGTGATAGCAAGAAGAACAAATTTATTTTTTAATATAAGGTCAAGTTTGTTGTTGCTGTTTTTTTCTGATCATTTTTTTCTAAAATTAAAATGCATTTGCATTTGGTCTTTTAATAGGTCAATTATAAAATTTTATGTATTTTATATTATTATTAAATTCAATTCCCCTTATGTATTGTATCATAACGGCATATCTGATGTTTCTAGAAAACCAATCAGTTTTAAAAAGAAAATTGACGTGGTGTGATTAATTTAGTCAAACACATACAAGTGAATGGTTGAGACGACCGGGGACTATTAAAGTTGTTCAAATGTATGAGGGATGTTCAATACCACTTTTTTCAGACTGATGCCAGTACGAGTAGGCTACTTAACCAATACTGATACCAAGTACCAATACCACTTTTCTGACATAAAATTTCCCCCAAAAAACAATGACAACATTTATTAAAGCAAGACCTACCTTATATTTCCCAAGATAACATTGTAATGAAATTCATTTTCTAGTTCCTGATTATTATCGGTACTTGCCTATCCCTAACACATCTTTATATATAATACTCCCTATATAAATATTAATAGATTGTTTTGTCCTCATGCGACTTGTACAGTAATACATACTATACTCAGGTTAATTTAGTTACTTTTAATAGGTTTAGTTATTCAACCTAAGAAATAGAGGGCGCCAAATTACTATTTTGCTTAGGCCCCATGGAGGATTAAAAATCCAGTAGCTATAAACACTGGAGAACATTAGATGGCGCTGCAACTACTCTTTATTTTTCATGATAGTCAACCAACCCTGGAGAGAGAGAGAGAGAGAGAGGGAGAGAGAGAGAGAGAGAGAGAGAGAGAGAGAGAGAGAGAGAGAGAGAGAGAGAGCATGACGTTGTCCACGGACTCTCCTCCGCGGCTTTCATTGTGTGAGCGAACGTGACGCTGAAGACTCGCCTACTACTTCTCACGTTCTCAGGACCTGTAGCTGGGGTAAAAGGGGGAAAAAAGGCAACAGTAAGAGAAGGTTCCGTTAGCACATAGCCCACCTACCGTGAGGATGTTGCAGTGACGGCAGCTTCAGAGCGTCCTCCCAGCACTCTGCCGGCATCGTCAGCTGTTGCGCCTGCAGAGTGGTGAGCAGCAGACGCGTCGAGAGCAAAGGCGGCGGCAAAAACACTATGCCTCGAATATCTACACGATAACCTTTAACCAGGAGTTAGTCGGAGAGCGGATGCGAGCAGAGATCACCAGCAAGCCGCTGAATATTTTTCGCCCTTTGTCGGTACCGGAGGAGCTGTACCAATGGAGAAAGCGACTCCACCGCCCCAGCCTCAGGTGCAGCTGTCAATAGCCAAGACCGACAGTCCGGCGGACGACGTCACCGGCTTGTCCGATGAGGACCTGCTTAAGTGGACCAAGGAGGACCTGGTGAGGCGTCTGAGACGCTCCGAGGCCGACAAGATGAGCGTGATTCTGGACCACGGAAATCTCATCCGAGAGGTCAATCGCAGCTTACAGTTGCACTTGAACGAGATCAGGGGGCTGAAGGTGAGGGGGCGAACATTTCGTGAGGGATGAGATCATGTAGCATTGGAGCACACCTGAGTGCTTGCACAGTAGTGGGCGTGATGAACAGAAAATATGGTGTCAGACTCGAGGTTATCCTGAAGTTCATTGTGCCGTTGTGCGGGCCTGTATATAGTCTAAATGCACACTATTTATTTAGCTGTACTCACCCTCTGGCTTTTCAGTAAAGTTGTATTTTATACTGTCTATTTTCAGTGGTGGCCGGGTGGTCTGCTTCACAGTTCTGAGATCAGGTTTAGAATTTGGGCTTTGCCCTTCATGTGGAGTTTGCATGTTCTTCCCCATGCTTGTGTGTGTTGTCACTGCGTACTTCCACATGCACATTAAGTTCATTGAATAGCCAACTCTAAATTTTCCTTATGGTGTGTGAAATGTGAGTGTGAATGGAATAGAATCCAGCTCACCCACAACTCTAATTGGGATAATGTTTTATTTACAGATTAGATGTTTTGTATAGTGTAACGCAATCTGCCACCAATTGATATTTCTGTTGTATTTAAACAAAAGTCTCCCAAATATATTGTGAATATTTTGTGCTTACTGTGACAAAAGTGGCACAATGTTCACATTGTTTACAGTTGAAGCAGAAAGACAGCCTGGTGTAGCATCACATGAGAATAATTTGCTTTTCTCGGAGTCCTTGTCACCTCCCCACCAATCCAAGCTACCTAATTAGAATGGAAATAACTGGAGGGTATAGGAAGGCAAGAGAAGCAGGAGAGGACGGAATGAGGAAAGTTATATTGTTGCACAAAGAGGAATTAAGGGGAATCTTTGCCAGAGGTGAGAAGGTTAAGTTTAAGGGGATAGCACTGAGGTTATATGTTTCCCCATCGTATAGTTTTACCCAGGGTGAGGCTCCTACAGAGCTTTCTGATTTACTGTATAATGAATGCCACACAGTGAGTCAGTACATTGTCAGGGAAGACAGAAATAATAAGGATTAGGTTTCAATATGATTGCATGCAGTAGTTAATTTATAATAATTGTTATTAAATTGGAAATCACATTGTACTTTGACGCTGAAAAATAATTTACCATCGTATCAAAACAAGCACGTTTATAACATCTTCTGGCTCTGATTAGCATGAACAATGCTGCCAGTCCTTGGGCCGAAAGGTCACGCCAATGAATCTGCCTTCCGCTCATGTTTCTATTTCTCCCTGTCAGGACATCAATCAGAAACTGCAGGAAGACAACCGTGAACTGCGAGACTTGTGCTGCTTCCTGGATGATGACCGCCAAAAAGGAAAGCGCGTGTCCAGGGAGTGGCAGCGTCTGGGCCGTTACAGCTCAAGCATCATGCGCAAAGAGGTGACCCTCTATCTGCAAAAACTCAAGGAATTAGAGCTTCGACAGGAGGAGGTCATCCGCGAGAACCTGGAGCTGAAAGAGCTCTGCCTCCTCCTGGATGAGGACAAAGGATTAGTAGGTGGAGGGGGAGGAACTGGTGGGAGTGTTGGAATGGGCGTGGGGTCCCGAAACTCCATTGACAGCCAGAACAGTTTGCTGCTGGTGCCTGGGCAGGGGCTCCTAATGAGGGATGTTGGAGATGGGAGCAGCACCTCGAGCGCAGGGAGCGCTGACAGCTCAGATCACCATCAGCATAAGCAAACCCACCTGGCTGTTGGAGTGAGCGGTCTCCGAAATTCCGGGGAAAAAGGGAGTCCTGAGCTGGCGCATAAACCTCGATGTAGCAGCATCAGTGCCATAGGAGGAGGAATGTCAGACAGAGACGTGTCTAGCCCTGAACATCCGGCCGGGCGCAACCGGAGTACAAGTCTGGAGTATCCGTACACTTTGCCCCAACTCTGTCGACCACGTTGCGGCTCCATATCAGTGCCTGACCACAGTCGGGTCATGCGAGGCTTGAGCCCAGAGAAATATGGAAGGAACGTGGGACGGAGTAGTCCAGAGCAGCACCCAAAGCACTACAGCTCTGACCTTCTTTTAGGCCAGAGGCAGCACTACCTGGGCCAGGGTGGCAGCGGTGACCTCTATCAGAGGCACCACAGGAGCAGCGTTAGCAGTACCGGTTGTGAGAGCCCTGAGCCTCGCCATGCACATTTAGGGACCAGTGAGCATGTTGATAAAAGTTGTATAGTCCAAGGGGGCAGTCCTGAGACTCATAGGCACCAATACAGTCCGAGTCCTGACCATGGGAAGTTTGGCAGCCCAATTAGAGACGCGCAGAGGAGGTCAGCTGGAGAGGAGTTGTCACCACATCATCGGAGCATCTACAACGGGATGAATGGTACGTTTATATGCATATGAAGGAATCATTTAAAGAGGAAGCCAACCCCCCAAAAATGTATTGACAATAATATGTTCTATGATTTAAACAACAAAATCCAGCAGTTTTTATCCATTTCAGAAAGCGGCCAGTTTGCCACTTGCCGTCAAGTGAAAAGGACATCACAGTTGCTCAGGTCTCAGGTAACAACCAATCACAGCTCAGCTTCAGAAAACAGGTGAGCTATGATTGGTCGTTGCCTGAGCCCCGAGCGACTGTGATGTCATCTTCATTTGACAGCAAGTGGCAAAATGGCTGCCCCCTGAGATGGATAAAAACAGCTGGATTGTGCTTCATAACTCATATTCCACAAATGTTATATTAATCAGAATGTTATGTTTAGACTAGTGTGGTCACATATACCATATTATTGTCAAGAAATGTTCAAGATTGACTTCCTTTTTATATGTAGTGAAACATCATTTTATTTTAGAACCTCGCAATTGCCGTATCAGACGTTTTGAAGTTTTAAAGTGACAGTGTGTAGAAGTTTTTGATTTTTCAATGTTCATTCATTTAAAAAAAACACAATTAATTTCCATAATATGCCAAAAATATGTTCTGTCACATCAACATTCATTAAAAAAAAAATCGTAGGTCTTGTAATCGCTAATTATTTTACATTGGTTGCACTGCACCTTACAGGAAGCTAACATGTTTCACTGCCATCTTTCTGCTACGGATATCCAAAGGAGACAAACTTAACGAACATAGTAATTGGTGGTGTGTGTGTTGGAGGCACCATAGTGTGTGCTTCAAAATGCGCATACTTTGAACTTAGGTCATTGCATTCTATTAGTTCACCGATAGATAGCAAAAAACAAACAAACTACAAACTGTCTCTTTAAGAAAAAAATTATCCAAGTGGAATTCCTGAACTTAATTTAATAGTGAACATATGAATGAATAGTTTGACACTTGAAACCTGGCGCGTAAGTGTGACGAGGAGAAGATTCATTCTTTTTTTGTTGAATGAGGCCCAATGTTACACCTCAGCACTGAAACCACAAACATGCAATGTTATTATCCATGGTGCAATTTGAGAGTATCAGATTGTGGGATGAATATCAAAAATAGCCTACCAAGTTGGCCGCTGTTAACATACCCCACAGTGACTGATAATCATTTCTAGAGTCCGGGGGAAAAAAAAGGTGCTGAGTGGCAGAGCTGGCAGACACGAAAGGTTGTTTCAAGGTGAAATGTGTGCTTGTCTTTGCATTAAAAAAAACTGCAGAGAAAATATAAACTGTCCACCCAAAACACAACACAATGTCATAGTTCATGATATATGCCAAATATACACAATGTCACAGAGATTAATTTGTATAAACATATTAATATTACCTAGGGCTATCACTAACGAATGGTTTTAGAATTGATTACCCTATTGATTATTCCATCAATTACTCAGGTAATTGCCCACGCTCCGCATTTCGAGGCAGACATTTTTATGTCAACCAATTTTCGCCTCATAGTTGACCGGACTTTGTGATGCTAACCGGCCCCTAAGCTAACGTGCTCTCGACGAGTCGGCGCGCGCGCTGTTGCGCAGCGGCGTAAACATGCACATTGGCGTAATTCATACCCGCTAGTAATGTCTTCAAGCAATCACGTTATTTTCTCGCTCCTCTTATTGACCAATCCGAGACATTCACAGCAAAATAACGCTCACAGGAGGGTTGCCGGTTATGGCAAAATAACCACTGCCTAAACAATCGCAGGGGAAAAACAATTTTCAACAATACACTTGCCGTATCATTTTTATTTTATTTTTTTGCAAGGATCAACCCACACAGGAGAAAATAATGGACTTTCTTGACTCGTGCAATTTGCCTCTGACTTCTGAAGATTTGTGTTTTGTTTGTATTTGCTAAGTAAATGTGCTTTATGTGCTTTAAGCAGTTATGTTACAATTAGACCTTGCAGAGGTGGGAGTAAGTCATTGCCTTGCAAGTCCCAAGTCTCAAGTCTTTGCCCTCAAGTCCCGAGTCAAGACTGACAAGTCTCGAGTCAAGTCCCGAGTCAAGACTGACAAGTCTCGAGTCAAATCCCGAGTCAAGACTGACAAGTCACAAGTCCTACACTTTGAGTTTCAAGTCCTTTCGAGTCATTTTAACAACATCATAGATGATATTATTTGGGGTGAGCATCAAAGTAGAAGTCAGGGACTCAGGGGGTGAACACAGAATGGTGCAATAGATTTCTGTTGTTTGCAATGTGTTACCAGTGAGTTGACAGTCTCATTAACTACGCAGCTAGCAACAATAATTAGCCGATAAACAACTGATATTAGCTTACTTACCGTTCTTTGTGCAACCACCTCATAGTTTTTGTACCCAAACAACTAGTGGTGCAACTGATCACAAAAGTCACGGATCGGATTGTTTAAAAAAAATAAAAAATTAAATCAGAAAAATATTTTGTCTTAATGTATTTTATAAAATACGTTTGCCAATTAAATTAAAAAAAAAATTATATATAAACTCAAAATGTCCAATATGGCCGTTAGGATTTAGGAACACAATTTTAAGTGCAATATAAGGCAAGATACATAAGTATTTTATACATGGTCCATTTGTAAAATAACAAGGTGAAGGTATCCTGCCTTCTGTTATATTGCACGTGTAATGCACTTGAAGTTGTGTTCCTAAAATCCAAATTGCTATATTGGGCATTTTGAATGTTTTTTGTTTAGTTTTTTAAAGCTAGTGCTTTATAAAATAACTATAAATGAAGGCAAAGTTCTATTATTATTATTTTTATTAATGAAAAATACATATAAGTGCAATTTAAGGCACATTCCCGTCGTTTAAATACGGTGAGTGGATTACAAAGTAGCATAGGTCCACAATAACAAAAGCAAGCGAGCCAAGCAACAGCTGTCAAACTACTGTTGCTAGTGTTAGAGTTATTCCACATTCCCATTAATAAAACAAACGCCACTATCACAACAGTCTCATCTCACACAAAAACAACACCAAACTTAGTTAAAGATATTGAAGAAAAACAAACAAAATCACATTTCTCACTCACAATCACAATAATAGCCCCCACCTTTTAGAAGCTAGGTCACACACTCAAATGCATACGCACACACTCTTTAGTCATTATAAAATAATAAACGGTTTTATTCTATCAATTCGTTGTCTACAAATCTTATGGCATTTAAACCGCAGTTTTGTACGGTGATTTCAATAAACGGGTTAACTTCGAACAAATCACCCGTAAACTGCTCCACAAATGCTGGAGTCATTTTAGCATCAAATTCAGCCACTACATCATTACCAACAAAGAAAATACAAAAGTCTGACGTACCATTTTGTCCAGCGAAAGCTTTTTATACAATTGATCCATAGTTTGTTTTTTCGTTTTTTATCGACGTTTTTCATTCTTCCGCATGGCTGCGACTCACAAGTACAAGTCCCGACTATGAACCGGAAGCGCATTCAGGACAAACCATTCTGTATCCGGGTCGAAATCGCCTCCATTTTGTTTATAGGCTATTTTTTACTTTCGGTTTCTATTCTACGCAAGTAGTATTAATATTTATCAATACAGTGACGTCTCACTTTTAGTATAATAGTTCAATAGGTTAACACATATGGCCACACAACAGACACACATAAGAATCACGTGACCTCTCGTTTATACACAGCGGTTATCCAATCCCGCTGAGCTAAACTGTTCTCCATATATTGCAAAATTTTTGCAAGGCGCTCATTTTCAAAATAACTTGTCACGCGCTATCGAATTAAACCGTAGAACAAAAGGAATTCATACGGTAATCCTGACCCCAAAACTACAACCGTAGGAGCGCCAAAAAATAAAATAAAATTCACGTAATCTCTCGATTGCAAATACAGTAACACAAATCCAATTATTACTGTAATCAACCTGGACCCCTCAATACTGTTCAATTTCAAACAGGCGCTTTTTTTCAAAAAACATATTACGTGTAAATGGACGTTCTCACCAAGAGTCATGAGCAATTATGATACTAGTCCCCGATCGGCCTAAACTGCCAAAAAGGCAGAGCGCACCATAATCTTCGCGATACTTAGTAAAAAGAAAGACTTTTTACGTCATCCGGCAAACCCTTGTATTCAATATATATTATGGTCTAAGGATTCTTCGTAGCGTGACGAGAAACAAAACAAATTAACAAATCAAATTCGCTACTTCATCCCGTATAAAAAAAGCTTTATCTCTTCCGGTCTGCATTTACGTCACTTAAAAATGCACCACCCCACGACGTGTTTAGTTCAATATCGTAGGAATTATCCCAACTATAACGACATCAAACTACAACTTGTTCACACAGATCTCATTTAAAATTTAGACAATTTGGAAGACGAAAAACCAGTTGCAGCGGACCCAAACAGACAGAACCTCCCTACGTGGATAAAAGTCTCCACTTACCGTACTTTATTTATTTAGGCCTAGAATTTCCGCCCGTCCGTGAACGCCGCAGCTTACTCTACGTCAGAATACCACCATCCGTTAGAATTCAACGGAGGAGGTCACCATTCGTTATAATTCAGCGTCGGGGATCACCATTTGTTAGAGTAGACAATATTTATATTCTACTCTTTGCGTGTTCAATTAACTGAATGGTGAGATTCTGGTGAAGAAGTCCCTTTGCAAAGGTATCATTAAAACAGAAGCTTCTGATGACAACAATTGAACTCTCTCAAACAGTGTGTTCAGATTGTGTGTCCTCTCTACCCCGGCACATCATTATTTATTGAAAAGTGGGTGAATACGAAAAGTCTCCTCCCATCAGCCCACAGTACATTTGTTTACAACTCAGTGAATACAAGAAAATCCCCCCTTCTGTTCCCATAGCTATAAATCAGATTAGAGAAACACAATAATCAGCCTGTGCCTCCCCTCTTCCGACAGAGACCGGTACCAGACTCCCTTCAAGATAGCAGTGGAAGAACTTGTTGCCCTTCTTCTGAGAGTGAGGCAGATAAGAATACAATTCTATTCATTGAGCCATACTGCTATAACTAAATCCAAAACGGCTAAAATATAAATTGAAACTGAAAAACAATGTTAATAACTTAACACTAGCCAGGCACTTGATGCTAACGCTAACAGTTAGCTACTAGCCACAAACGCCGGAGACTTGTACCGTATCGTGCAATGATGGTGTAATTAACTTGCGGTTTCTCCGCATCTTAAATTCGCTATTTAATATACTTTTGGGGTAGTATTATGATAAAAATATGTCATTTCAATAAAAACGTCGATAATGCAAGCCACAATGTCAAAGGGAAGTAGTTAAGCTGGCGTTCATGCCACCATGCAGGCAGACTTCACAGTAAAATTCACCAAGGCTATTGCGTTGGTGTCAGTGTATTATTTGGTCAGCTTTATTTTGAAGTTTGCTTTAGCGTAGGCGGGGTGTGTTTGCGCCTTTGCGGCTTCCCTGACATGCTTAAATGACGGCGCTGTCAGCCCAGCTCGCACACACGCGCGTACACACCGAGAGGAACTTACTCGTTAACATACATTTTAATCTTTTTGTATTGGTGGAAGAAGCAAGTCTTTTCAATCAAAGGGCTCAAGTCCGAGTGAAGTCACAAGTCATTGTTGGTCAAGTCCAAGTTCAGTTGCAAGTCTTTTAACATTTTTTCAAGTCGAGTCTAAAGTCGTCAAATTAATGACTCGAGTTCAAGTCACATGACTCGAGTCCACACCTCTGGTAAACACTACCTGGCCTGTTTTTATTTCCATTTCATTCCATTACAGTTGCTATATTTGCACCTTGTTTACATTTCAAATGTGGTAAAAAGGTGGCTTAAACATTGTGCTGCAATAAAAGTTCTATTATTCCAAAGCATCAATCACAAATATATTGTTCAGTAATTATTACCAATATCGTAAAAAATATTGCCGCCGCAAATTCCTTTGAAATATTGTGATATAATTTTTAGGCCATATCACCCAGTAGCACTGAGCTTTATATAAAGGTTGGTGACCCCTGTGCTATACCGTAAAGACACCTTAATTTCCACAGTGGGAAATGTAGTTCTTTTGGGGACAAGACCAGTTTGGGTCTTAAATCCATATTTTCAATTGTTACCATTATCTTTACCTTATTTGCGTGCCCTGATTTGATAACATTAAAACCTTAAATTGCTCTGTATCCATTTTGAACTATTTTGCTTCATAGATGATTGTCTCGTACAGTTGGAAACATTTCTCCTCTTGTCATTTTGCAATCTCTTTGGATTGCAGTGGATTATTGTAAAGACACACACAACTTTTCATTTGGTTCGGCGTTCTGTTTTTTCTTCTGGTTGTGGCAGAATTGCTCTCTCTAATGCTATATGATACAGTATGTCGTTCTTGAACTGATATGTTTGCAAAGAGCGTTGCTATTTTACTTAAGTGCATAGGGTACTCACTGGCTTTCAGGTCTGGTGATTCGCCAACTGGCAAAGCAGTTGTGAATGTAGCTCAGAGAGAAACATGTGCAGCGAATAGTGTTTATCCAGTTCCATATGGACTTCATTAAGCCTGCTAACATGAGTTAGTCATTACAGTGGATGAGTTGTGATAAAGTCATATTATGGCTATTTGTCAGTCACCGTGGTGGCTTATCTACCAAGAGCATGACCCCTGTGGGACTGCTCTGCCGCCACCGGCCTGACAAGACACAGCAGCAGACCGTCATATTTTCACTGAGATCATGACATACGGCCCTGATACAAAAATAAATCTGAGAATAAATGATGAACGACCTATCCCAGATATTTTTAGATGAAACATAAAGCAACAGTTCAAGAGAGAATAAACACGTTGACAAGAAGTTTCATAATTTTACATTTGAAAAGGTCTTTAGTCTGGCCTATCTATTGAACGTTGTCGTGTCTATGTCTCTGTGTGTCATCCCCTAACCCATCCTTGCATGTTCTTTTTTTGGACGAAGAAGGAATTTAATTCCTGTGACGTTGTAGTACATTCCACTTTCTGGGATTATCCCATAAGCTCTTTGCACAGTATTATTTCAATTTTTATGAAGTTGTGTGTGTGTGCTTGTGTCTGTGAGATGGATGTCTCTGTAGTTGTGTTGTTGTTGACAAATGAAAGTCTCATGTTCATCTGGCACTCAACAGTGCACAAGTTTAAGCCTTTTAAATTTCGGACAAAAACAACACTCTGACCTCCGCTCTACTGTTGCATCTTCTGTGAGGCTTATCACACATTATATTATTATTTTTTATTTTTATTTTTTTGCAGCAAAAATAATGGAATTCCGCCCAAATCACTAAAAGGACTACTTTTGCTTCACAAACATGAAGGATAATCCTACTCGTTCATCTGAACACAAGGGATGCTCTATTAATAAGGCTTTTGAGGATTTGAGAATAAAAAAAAAAGTACATATTAATAAAACAAGTGCAGGTTTTGACATTATTTAAATAACTAGAAAAGGTGCATTAAATAACCTAAAAAATAAAACATGATATTAGAATATGAGTAGCACACCACAATATAAAGATACAATTTTACATTCTAAATTTTTATTATTAACTCCATAAATAATGATCCAATAATTGGCCCAAAAGGTTTAATCTTGTAGCATATTTGCACTGTAGTGGGTCTGTTTCATAAGCGAAGAGACTTAATCATGTTTTCTGCTTCAGCAATCACAGGTTGCGCATATTAACTTAGACTGTTTGTTGATATGATCAGCACATAAAAAAAGCCTTTTATGGGAAAAGTAGTGTAACCCCTGCCTTTTTTGGGGCCAGGGAGTGCTGTTTGGATACAAAAATGTGTTTTTGCCATTTGCAAGTTAGACCAAATTAAGAAATGGGACTTGACTGTGGAATTTGTAGTTTTAGCGGGGTAATATTATTATTTATTTTTTACAACGTATTTGGCCATGTTTTCAAAAGACACATCTATGCTTTGAGTGAGCTGTTATGACAGCCCAGGAATGATTAAGGAAGGTTGATGGATTCCAGTGCATTCTTCCTCTCACAGAGAATAAAATAACCTGTTTATTGGGTCTGTTGCTAAAATTATGTTTCCGTCATGCTTTATAGAAAATTCAGTTTCATTAAGAGGTTTTACAAGCATTAAAATATGACTATTTCTTGTAATTAAAACTGCCAATCCTGGTATGTTTGTTAGTGAGCAGGATTATGCAACGGTATGTAGGGGTGTCAAACACATTTTTGTCATTTTTGTTATTGTTTTCTTCAGAGGGTCGGTATGACTGAACCTTAAAATATGTATGATCGCCTTGTATTACTTAACACAACAATATACAGTAAGGAATAATTAGTTTTGAAATTAGTGGCCATTAAAACCTGCTTGCTCAAATTTTACAACATTTATTTTAAAAGAGGGATACACATCAGGATATCAATATTATTTTTCTATACATTCATGTTAAAATAGCAAAATCTTAAGACATTCATTTAAGAGCTTATTGGGAATTTAGAGGTGGTAGTAGTGGTGCTAATTTAGTTTGGTTTTTAATCCTTTCTTTTTTTAATTAATGATTTTATTTTGTTCAAATTGCTGTAACACCCGAATTGCCCTTCTGGTAATCAATAATGGATATATATATATTTTTTTATTCAAATAAAGAATAGTGTGCCTTGATGTAGTAATATTCTCGTTGCACTTGTTATCGGTATATGTGCTGTCAAATGAAGTCATAGCTTTTTGTCTGAGTTGAAGTTGAACCTTTTGCAGGCCTTCAGGTTTTCTCTCTCTGTTCTTTCTCTGTTCCTTCCATCCTAATTGGTTTGCAGTGATAAAAACAGCTGTTAGATTGAGAGAAGAAAAATATTACCAAGCACTCTTTCTGGAGGATGCACTGATTGGCAGGCTGAGCCAGGGAAAGAGGATGGAATATGTATTTGAGTGGATTACTGGCTACCCCTTCCCCCCAAACCATCCCATGCATCTTTCCGCCTTTTTCGCTTTATTTCTTTCTCTTTCCCACTCCACTCTGTTCACTTCCTCTCCACTTGTTGGATGGAAAGCATCCCCGATAAATTGTGGAGTGTCACATCCTTAGCGACTCATGAAGAAACTCAAATGTTTGTCACAGCTGCTCGTATGAAAGGATTTAGGGAAGCATTTGGCTGCTGCAACTCAAATGGATTAGTATTATTAGCAGAAAGCCTCATCTGGACAGCTATTATGTCAGCCTTGTCGTTCACGATGGTGTGAATTTGCAACAATAGCATGATATTGTCTAGATTGCCTTTTTCAGGAACATAAAGTTGTCTTTTATTGCCTATACCTCCATTTAAAACCTATCCACACAGTCTGCTGCAGCTCATTTTCACTTTTAAATTCAATGCAATACGCCCTTTGCATACAGTAAAGAGAGAGCTTCACTGCTCAAGGTGGATGTCTATCAAAATTAAATGTTACTTTTAACTGCTATCTTGACATTTGAATTTGTAATCTCACCTGAGATGAATTATCCCCAACAACCTTGTCCGTAAGCCATTAAAGCAGCCATTATCCAAGGAGTGCATGATTAGGCGTTTTGTTAACTACTTCAGATGCAGATCATTGTCATTTTGAATCAAGATGCAGCTAGCTTCGTCTCCTTAATGCGCTTTATGGATGGTGCAAACAGTGTCACACTGCTTCTTTGCTGTGTGGTAAATACTAATTCTAGACAGCAGCAGTGACAACTGAAGGAGTCAAAGTGTTAAAGACCCGAAGCAAAAAACTAATGGGATTTTGGAAAGCTAAATAGTAATCATGGCTGATAATGGATATAGTCAAGAATTAAAACATTCTTACAACAACAATAGGGCCCTATTTTGGTAGACAGGAGCTGGCATATATTCATTTTCATCCAGGGGTACGACTAGACTAAAACACCACCTATGCATACCGTTAGACTGCGTCTTACGCTAGCTAGACGTGTGCTTGGCATGAAAATAGGGCCTTGAGTGTGTTTAAGTATCCCATTGGACTGTCAAGATTTGATGGGTGTTGAGAACAAAATTGAAAAGAAACAATCCATTCATAATTCATGACCTCATTAAGAATGGAAGGATGCTTCTAAATATTCTGACTATTGTAGCTGTGTGAGTTAGCAAGTAGGCAGCTTTCCGTGTACTAGCATCACTCCAGCACAAACCCCTGAGGTATGTGACAACTGTTTCACAGTAACCCCAGTCATCCGGTAGACACGCAAACCCTGTGGACTGGAGATGGGTCTCTGTCCTTTTTAGACAGTGCCGCTGGGGAATGACTCAGTGAGCTGAAAGTAAATTAGCTTGCGAGGGCAGGTAATTAACTGGAAGTTTAGACATAGATGTCATTTAGCAGGGGCACGACTGGGCCGGAGGGAAACTGTCTGTCCGTCCCAAAGTCACCAGCAGTAACCGTATTTGTATGTGTGTGTCACGTTTCGTTGAAGTGAAGTTGAATGTCGTCCTGAGAGCTGTCAGTCTGGAGGTATCATGATCAGATGATGAGTGAAGGAGAAATGTAACTCGAGAGTGGGGGCTGATTTGATTATGCACAGTATGCTGGCTTTTCAGCAGCATATCAGCTTTTAAACGTCTTCTTCATTTTCTTGAGATACAAACATAAACATCCATCTGTCCATCCAGCTATATAACTTGTCTTCAGTAACATCATGGAGGGTGAGCTGGATTTCGATCCCAGATGACTTTGGGTGAGAGGCCAAAGAATGGTTGCCAGTCAATCGTAAGGCACATATGGACAAACATACGTTCATACTCACATTCGCAATACAGTATTAGTCTTTATTTATCTTAACATGCAAGTTGTTGTAATGACCAAAATCTTGCTGTGGTGCCCTATTAAAAAAAATAATATATATTCTGTATATTTTATGTTTGCAAAAGGTGCATCAGGTGCATTTTTATTGCAAGGAGTGACAGTGATTTTCATTTAGATGTACAATCATCAATTCCAATGAAGTTGGGATGTTGTGTAAACAAATAAAAGAATACAATGATTTGCTAATCGTTTTTAAACTATACATATTTAAATACATTACAAAGACCAGATATTTATTTTATTCTCTCTTTCCCGAGAGAGCTCAGTATTGTTCATTCAGTAATCTTACTGATTCAATATGTCTTCATCATTGCTCTCTCTCTCTCTTGTGTGTGTGTGGGGGGGGGGGGGGGTGCGCGCGTGCATATGTGCGTGCGTGTTAGTTTGTGCTCATTAATTCACCTGAAACTTATTAAAAATCCCATACCCTTCACCTAAATCGGAGACTTCAGAATCCTGCTAGAGTTGTGAAGTTGTCAGGAGACCTGAGGAAGGATCAAAGAAAAGAAAGAAAAGTGAAATCCAGCACCGACCAAACACCACCTTCTACCCACAGGGTTATAAACCAGAACACTTTCACCAACCCCAGAAACATCTAAATTCCAACAAATTAGGGAGACCTCAAGAGACCAAAGGAAAGACTGAAGAAAGGAAGGAAGGATAGATGAAGTAGAGTGAGATCCACAGACTTCAGCCTCCACCGATTCAGCGACTAGAGGAAGGAGCAGATTGTGTTTGAATTTCGGTCGATGCTGGTGTGGTGGATCTGGCATGCATGAAAACATCCATCAAAGAAGGGAGCCGTCGACCCTGGCCAGGACAGGGCAAGCACAACCCCCGGGTCCCGCGGATGCCACCGGCCAGAGAGCAAACCCAGGAGCCCGGAGCGCCCCCCACCCCAACACGACCCGCACCCCAAGCACTACACAGTAGAACGGGACACGGCAGGCCCACCAGGCACCCCACCAGCCCACAGCCCCCACCTCCAGCCGCGTGGTGGGGCGGAACACTGTGGACGGAAAGGGAGAAGAGAACACCGGGAGACGGGCTGCACCCCCAGACCCCAGGCCCAGCGGGGAAAATTCCCGGTATATGGGAAAATATATCCCCCCGCTCCAATCCACCTGATTCCCAGAAATGTGTTGGTGAGTGTATGTGGTGCATTAAAAATAAATTGGGGGGCATGGTGGCGCAGCGGGGCTACAGATGGGGGACCGCAGCACTGCTTGATAGACTCACCCGCCCCTCCTAGTTGTGGGGTGCATTAAAATTGGAGGGGAGTTGCAGGGCAAAGACGGTATCCGACATGGACTGGTGCAAAGTGAAAAGTATGCTGTGGTCTGACGAGTCCACATTTCAAACTGTCTTTGGAAATCATGGATGTCATGTCCTTCGGGCCAACAAGGGAAAGGACCATCCAGACTTTTATCAGTGAAATGTTCAAAAATCCAGCATCTGTGATGGTATCATGATGTGTTAGTGCCCATGACATGGGTAACTTGTACACCTGTGAAGGCACCATTAATGCTGAAAGCTACAAACAGGTTTTGGAGAAGCATATGCCACCATCTAAGCAACGTCTCTGCTTACTTCAGCAAGCCATTGCTAAGCAACATCTGCACATGATACAACAGCAAGTCCTAGACTGGCCTGCCAGCAGTCCAGACCTATCTCCCATTGAAAATGTGTGACACATTATGAAGTGCAAAATACAACAGCAACACAATAGTTGATCTCTTTGAACATTAAATATCTTTTCTTTGTAGTGTATTCAGTTGAATATAGCTTTAAAAGGATTTCCAAATCATTGCATTCAGTTTTTATTAACATTTTATATAATGTCCCAACTTCACTGGAATTGGGGTTTGTACATTTCAATCCTTTTCCACACCTAATGTAGCTCTGAAGATCATTGTAAGGCTCTGTGTGATGGTGTGGTCCTGACATTTGGGAAATTTCAAGTCATTGTTCTGTAGCCAAGAGCATTTAAACCTAACATAAATACTAAAACAATGCAAGGAAGAACACACTTTTCAGCTTCCCCCTGGCATGCCCTGTATCATGTTTTATTCATTAGCATCGAGTTGTTGGTTGCTCACATATTAAAATCGAAAAAACAGTAGTTTATCTTGTAAACGTTTGCTTAAATATTTAATTTTTGCCAATGTATCCGACAACATAGTCTTGTGTAGAAGTTGGTGGTAAATGTAGATCTTGAAAACACAATTTGCAGGCTTTTGTGATGCTTCTCACAATACATCTCGCAAATTTACTTTAGTGTACAGCTTGCTTCATATGTCCTGCTAAAGAATAAATGTTAGATCATACTGGACACACATATCACACACACATTGCCGATCTTATTCACTATTCACGAAGGTACATTTTCAATAATACGAACAGTATACAACATGAAAACATATTTTGAAATATGAAGAGTAAACACGGTTGCAAGCGAACGAATTGTCTTAAAATGTGAGTATGTTTGCATGCTTCCATAAAAACACAAATGCAAAAGAACTGCACACGCAAAACATACACAGTGTTCTCAGGCTTGATCAGCCAAGGGGGCTCCAATTATCCATCTCTACTTCAGTGAGCTTCATGCTCTTATCTCTATCTACAGTCTACTTTTTCCTCACTGTGAGACAACACAAAAAACAAAACAGTGTTATAACAGGACAATGTTCTTTTACGTTTATGGAATATGTATTTCTATTTTGTTGATTAAGCACAAAGTATCATATACATTTTTCATCAACTTACTAAATATTAGAACATGTAAAAAAAAAAAACCTAATTAATCTCATTTAAACTTTGCTGCCTATGTTACCATTCCTTGAATATCATTTGTGATGTATTTTTTTTAATCAACTCACAACTGCTATTGTTTTTTTTATGTGTGTGAATTAACATGATTGAATAGTGACCCAGTGTTAATATGTAGAGATAAGTCATTTTAAGTAACTGATTATATTTCTAAACTAGTTGTATTTAAACTTCTGCTTCTCAATTACGACAAATTTACACCAGTTTATTAAAACAATGCAATGTAATAGCTTAATACAATTCAATTGAATTAGGATGTTGGTGTGGTCCTGACAACCATTTCAGTTTATCACATGGCCCCTTTGAAAAATTGATTGCCCTGATTTGCACTATGGGGCCGCATGATCACCTGATTTAGCACAGTTCTGTTGAGCAACAGTCCCCAATCTATTTTGCACGAGGATCGCTTCCACATAAAGAGATATTTTGATTGACCGTTGAAGCCGCTGCACAGTGAGACTGAGATGCTCGCCAAGCTCACCCTTGAATCTTAGAACCTGGACTGCTAATGCGGCCTATTTGCCGTAGTGACAAGTGAAGCCAATGGTGGCCATTTTGTGTTGCCATTCGCTAAGTGCGTCTAACACACTGATCTGTATATACTACTGGATAGCCGATAGCCTGTACAAGCCATTGAAGCTACAGGGCGGCCATGTTACTCCTCCCATCTTGCGAACAGACTACTGTATAAACTATACGTATATTTACAGATTAGACATATACAGCTTGTAGGCTCTCAGTACAGCGGGGGCGGGGGTGGACGGGTGTTTGGTGGGTTGGTCACTATTTTTTAACAAGTGCTGTTTTGAACGCCCCCTTTTTCTTTTATCGCTCAGTTCCTTAGGCCCCACTATTAGAATTGGCAGAGGCATATTGTTTAATTACAGTTATAATTATGTATTATTTTAATAATAACATCATTAAACACATCATTTATACATGTATTTAAGACAAGTTGTAAAATGTCTGAAGTCCTCCTGTTTATGTTAACAAATTTAAATCATGCTGTTTTTACTAAGTACTGTCTCAAATGTTCTCCAATTTCGATACTGTAAATGTATAGGATTGTATGCCGAGAAATGCTTCTTGGGAGGAGTAATGGCGGCCTCACGCCTTCAAAAGTCTTGGCCTATCGGCTATCCAGTAATATATACAGATCAGTGGTCGAACCCAACTGCACTGATTTCTCCATGGCGTTTTAGCGTTACTTTCTATCAGTAGGGCGAAAATGTCAAGTGTGTGACAGTTGGTCTGGGAGTAGCGCTACATATACATTTCATCGCGATGATACATTTTCTCTTATATGGTATATCTATAAATAATACACAATATGCTTCCATAATTATAATAGGGAATGTGTTCAAATGCATATAAATTGTGAATATAATTACCATCATTTGATTCTCTGAGCCATATATTGCAACAGTGACTTTAACATCAATGAATAACTTGCATGGTTTCACTTTATGTATGTGGTATGGCGACTTCAAGGTCTCAGTATTTAGTTGCCTCCATGGCCGCAGCTACTGTACCTGTAACAGATCTGCCTAAGGATGCTAAGCTAAGTAGCTCTTCTACCATCCAGGCATTACACTTTACTGACTGACTGACTGACTGACTGACTTCTAGCTAAACGGAAGGTCACTGATCTATCCCACTTCTCCATGGGCTTTGCTGTCCGGCCTACCTGAATAATTTATGTGGCACTTTTTCAGAGATCTGAGAAGAGTGGTCATGTGAAATTACCTTGCATTGATCCTGTAAATTGAGAGAATAGCAGAGAGGACGGGTGACGGATAAAAGAGGATTGAGAGATGAGCGGCACAGAGGAGACCCGCTTCATGTGTTTACTTACTTGATGTAGACATCAATAACAACTTGATTACCCAGTTTGACAAACGATTCTCATACATCAGTCACCAGTTATTTGTCACCATTTAAGTCGATTCATTTTATTTAGTTTCAACAAAATATTGGTTTTAAATCTCCTCCAAAAATGGTGTAAAATCTCTTCAATTAATAGGTATTGTTGATGAATGACCCTTGACTACAAAGTAAACAATGACTCCTTCATTGAGACACCATCACCTTCCAAAATAATGTTGTACATCTTTTTGTAGAGGAACTTATAGGGCTATGCTGAGAGGGAGTTTAAGGTCCATATTATTCTGGGGTAATCATGTTATCTATACACTTGGGCTCTAACCGACACTGAAACCCTTTCCCTTGACACATCTGTCACATCCCATTAAATCCAATTTTATCATTGACACCCTGCCCATAACTAAATCTACTAAAACTGTCCGAGGGTGTTTAAAAAAAACACACACTTTGTAACTGTCCTTGATAAGGGACAATATATGTTGGTAGATAAAGGGCATGAGTCATTACAAACTGAGTTTGGTTGCAAGAGATTCTAAGCGTGTAGATAGTATCAAAAATCACAAGTATCTGTCACAAGATAGCAATTTTCAACTTGTGATGTGTGGCTGGTGACAGCAAAATCAATTTTAACCGGTATACCTCTTGAGGCCTATAAGAACCACAATAGAGCTTGTAAAAGTAGCGCACTGAAGCCAAATACATCGGCATTGGGAACACTCTAACCCAAACTCTTTTGCTGCATTTTCTAAAGAACACTAGTACTGAATTGTTTAACTATAGCATTAAACAGTTTTTCTTTATTTCAGATCTCCGTATTTTTTTTGGGTGTGACCTAAGTGTGCCTAGTGAAGCACTTGTGCGTCCGACATGAACTGCCCCTCCCCAACTATATAAGAACTTGAGTTGCCCAGTCAGGTCATATGCCAGACTGGCATGTGTCCCACTTCCTCCAGCGTGAACACAGCCGACTAGCTTCCCGGCCAATGGAAGCGGCTCCTTTCATTCGTTCATGTCTGTGTGTGAACCTCAAAAAAAAAAAAAATAGCAAAGAGGGTGATTTTAACAAAATAGTAAAGATGATAATACCAATGTGTTCAATGAGTTAATTTCTACAATGATTCAGAGGCTTTGTTGCAGACTGTTGTCATATGAATGAAATAAAATGACTTTCAAAATCTGTCTGCCTGCACTTCAATCAAATTCAACAAAATCACATTATACCAACTGCGCTACAACTTAAACCTCCTTCCAGCGGCTTAAAGTTTAGTCTACTTTTCAGCTACCAAATTGTCAAATGTGATGGGGGCAGGTGAAAGAAAACGTAATATAAAATGCCCTCTGTCCGCCGGAACGCCCAGCGTGACGCAGTGTGGTCTGCCAAATTGCCAAAAACACTAGAGGAGGCTTTCAGCGGCACGGAGATCAAGATGTGCCGGTTTTTACACCCAAGCACACATCAGAGATTTATATGCAGTCAATAACCCTTTCAAAATCCAAATATTAGCAATATTCAGGTTTTTAAAGGGTATGTAAACTGAATATGCTCATATTTGTTTTTTTTAAACCCAACTAAGACTCTCGGGTTAGATCTCGGCTGGTTAAATATATGCAGACCTTGTTGCCATTTTGAACCAGTAGTTGTATTGCAGTAAAAGCAACAAGAACGAATTTGCCCATATTTTAAATATGTTGTTTTTCTTTCTATCACATTATTGAAGTGTGTGGAATTGATTGAAGCATAATTAAAAACTTTGACAACAACAAATGTTTAAATTAAGGTCAGAATTGAAAAATAGGCTAATCTATTTTGGGTTCATATTTTAATATCCAACTCCAGAGGAGTCATGAGTGCCTCACCAGTCATGAACCTCACCCCACATCCCTGGCGCACATGCGCTGTTTATAAAATTAGAGCCCTTCATCTTGAACAATTTCCATAAAGTCATGATGAGCTGGGCTAAAATCGAATTACATTTTGGCAGGATTCTGACTGAAGGTGTAGATTTGACCAATTAATTTTCCTGTCACTTGCTAACTAGCACAAGCACAAATCATTTTCCATTTGATTAAAAACCTTTTGTTAACAATATGATCTATGACGTGATTACTTAATTTTTATGTGTTTTGTTTTAACGGCGGGCATCCTGTAACATGTCTTCCACTGAACTTTTTTTTGTCTAACACTCGATTAAAATAGAAATTTAACACTGTAAATGTCTCTATTTTAACTTCTTTTTTTTTAACCACAGTGATTTATTCATTTATTTTAAATTAAAAAAAATTAATCATCTGCTCTGAGCATGATAAATCTAGAACACGTACATTTCTTAATCTTTTATGTAATTGTTCCATAAATCAAAAAGGGAAAACACAAGCATTGACGTCTACCATCATTCATAAGCCTCAGTCATTCATAGTAAGTGCACTGATGTCATTGTTGGGATTGCTTTATTGATCCACAGGCCACGTAGTTCTACTTGGGCCACGATATCAATATGTATCATACTAAAACAGACCACACCCATTTCATTTACAGTAGATTTTGTCTGCATTTGAGTGATGAAGCATGTTGATCTGTGCTCACACGTTTCTAACCAGCTTTGGATTCATTGCATCGATTTAAATATATATTTTCATCTTATTCTGTCTGTTCTTATGTTTTTGTTAAGTTACGTTGAACAATGGAGTTGTACACCAAAAAACACATTGTCTAGTCCTAAAATCACCACTCATTTATGCTCACTAACCTCCAAATGCAAATACCCGCAGATCCCTGACCTTATAAAGGAGTTGAAATATCTATCGGTGCAGTCTTGCGGCATTCTGTCCGCCCCTGCAAAGATAAACAGATGGGTGGAAAGGTGCAGACAGCAGTACTGAAGGTGGCTTGAGGAATCTTTAGCAAACTATGCGGTCACAAGAGTGCTATGAATCTTTAATGGGAGATGTTAGTGAACCAAGGAGAGGAAGTGTGCTGAAAACATGATTAAGGACTCACGGGGAGGAAACTATTATAGGTCAGCGGGAGAGCGAGCGAGCGGAGTTTAACATATATTTTCCTGAAGGGCAACCCATGGCAAAGAAGGATTTTTTTATTATTTTTTTAAAACTTGGGCTTAGTGGCCGAGGTGAGCTCAGGGGTAATTTTGAGGTGATAAATACTCTATAATGTATAAAATAGGCCACTAAAGGAATAATTTAGGCACCTACAGTATACACTATGACATTGTTTAAAATTCAGACAGTAGTGTAATTATTAAATACACATTTAATCTATTACTTGCTTGCAATTAACAAGCTTACTAAGTGCAGTAAATTATTCCAAAATGTATTTACAAATGAAATATCAGTGATTAAAGAAAAAAAAAAACCTTTTAATAATGTGTAGCTCATATAGAAACTACATAGACTGAAATTATAATATATTGAACCCATTCCATTGTAACCTTGCCTATTACGGTATATTTCAACAGCTTTATTTTGTGATCATTGCAGTTGGTACAAAATAAATTCACAAACTCACTTAAATGCAGAGATTTTGCATAACTAACATGTTAACTTGTTTTTCCTCTGCAAATGTTTTGTATTGTAAACATCCTTAGCTATACACTGTAGCAAATGATACAATACGGCTACAGTGTTTTCACACTGCAGGGTATGATGCTCAATTCAGATTTTTTGTTCAAATCCAATCTTATTATGTCATCGTTCACACTACAAAAACAAATGTGACTTATAATGTGGCTTCTAAGGCGACATGCATGAACATTATGCAACATCACGTAACTAAGGTCCCGCTTGTAGGTCTAATTCCTATCACATTTGTGGCGATTTCAAGGATTTTGTCCTGACCGATCCAGGCGATCCCCCCCGCATATATTTATCAGTTCTTAAGCATCCTCCTTTCACCACTGACTGTTTTTCTTTTCTTCGTCTGCCATTGCTTTCCACGCCTGTTAGCTTTGTTAAACAATTGTAATGTTTGTCGCCTTTTGATGCCATATGAGTGCGACCTGATCAGTCTTGCCACTGCAGTTGCAATGCACTGTGAATATTATTCATTACTATTATACATAGGTTTAATAAAAAAAAAATTACATTGTTTTAATATATACTAGGACTAGGATATATAGTAGTAACTCAGGGTTGAAAAAATTAGAACCATTGATTTATGGCACACAGTACAAGTTATTCACTTATGCTTCACTTACTGTTGTTAAAAGGACAGCATTTAAAAGCATTTACGTTATTGGTATGTCTTAAGTCTACATTTATATTATTCATTCTGATTATAAAGAATACCAGCAAATTGGGGGACTGTATTATTTATTTATTTATTTATTTATAAGTTACAGCGGGGGGGGGGGGGGGGGGTGCTTTTTAAGGGTGGTTGTATTGTACACCACGTGTGTATTATTCACAGAATTTTATGGTATCTTATTTATATCCACATACAAAAGATGCCTGGGTCAGATTTGGGGGAAAAAAGAATTGTATTGTTCACATTGTCATGAAAACAAAACAAAACAGATGCATTTCACATATGGCCGGGGGGAAAAAAATCACAATTGACCAACATTATGGACATAGCCTTTAACATGGCGAAAATGAACTATTGTAACCAGGTTGTTGTTTGGCTGTTTTAGTTCCACTTCCAAAGTCCTTCTTGTCAAGTTGTAACTATAGATCAATTCCATTCTGTAGTCGTGCTGCTAGCGAAAACATTTGAACTTGTGCCGCGCGTGTATGTGTGCCAGTAAAAAGACTTCCGTGGTGAAACTTGCGGCTTTCAATTAATGACCGATCAGTGTTTATGTCCCGGTTGTGAAAGTGCAGAACCTCACTAACGCAACACTACACAATATAGGTAAAATGATCAAATGTGAATGGCCAAGTGAGTTAGGATATAGTAAATAATGTGCCAACCTTATATTAGCTGTACTCATTGACGTATTTTTATTGCAATTTCTTTAGACCATTTCCTGCATAGAGTGAAGCCAAGTACATCCCAGACTTCCTGTTCCACATGGATACATTATTACTAACAGGATATCTGATTGCAACTTCAAACTCAGATGGCATTCGTGTGTGTGTGTGTGTGTGTGTGTGTGTGTGTGTGTGTGTGTGTGTGTGTGTGTGTGTGTGTGTGTGTGTGTGTGTACATGCTCATCGATTTTTGAGGATGCACTTCAGTATTTGCTCCCTAAAATGCTGGTATGACTTAACTGGGAATCCCATACTGCAACCGTAAGCCTTTTAACTGTCATTTTAGCGTTTCAGTTTGTGCACAAAATATATAATATCTGATGTGATGGTGGACAGGATTACGGTAGTTGCTTTGAACTAACTAACTTTTAATCATCTCCCCGTTGGAGCCAACATGAAAGAGTATCATTTGTTGGTGTCGAAACAGCAAAGAAAGCTATTCCCTAAAATGACGCACCAGTTGGTTCAATCATGTTTCATGCTGTAATTATATTTGTCAAGTTCTATAACACACACATCAAAAGTATATCCCTTTACACATTGTGCATTCCTCTGATGAAAACTAGTGGCACGACATCTCTTTGTTTTATTTATGAGGCATTTTGCTTTCTGTGGCACTCCAAGCACACGTCATATTTAAATCATTCGATTAATGAGGCGTTACTCCCATGTCAAAGCAACATTCATAAACCATTTTTTTTCTTCTGTCACTTCTCCCCTCTTGTTCCCTTTGCTGTCTTCTTTCCCCTTTCTTTTGTCACAGCTTTGATATCAGCCGGCTGCTGCACTAACAACTGCAGAAATGTCAAACTATGGGACAGGTAAGAACTTTCCTCTTTGTTCCCTTCTTTATAATGTCCTTTTCATTAATCACAGAAGAGGAAGAATGGCAAATGAAGGTCACTGTCTGTTCTTTTCCACAAGGGTCCATAATCCTGTAATTAGGTGTCATTATGCAGCCTTCTTTCAGCTGCTTTCTTCAAAACTATTGAACTTAAAGGCCCGGCAGTACTTTGCATTAAAACTGACTTTGCCAACGAGAAGTGGATGAAATGTCACCTTATTTTTGAAATGTGTTTTTTAGCTAATCACGATCTGATCTCTTAAATCTTTATGACGGTGTGGTTAAATTAATCTGGTTTATTTCCTCCAACATTGTGTTGACCAGGTATATCCACATCATGAGACACAATTTTAGGTGACCTATGTGCAATATTCTACACTTTCAATCAGACCCCAGTGGGGGGCAGGGATAGATAGATGGCTGTGTTAATATTTAATGACTGCAAGACAATAAGGCATATCCTCCCTCAAAGGCCCCTCTGCCCCCTCCTATTTCAGGAAAGCACCCACGCATGGCCATGTATAATTACAGATATGTTTCACAGATTTTTTTCCCCCTTTTACTGGTCCATCTATTTAGGTCTTTTGTTTATCTTGATTCCTGTTTTTCCATGTATTTTTACTAACCTATCACTGATCAATTCACTCATATGGCAAGTCTTATAGCAATGCCTCCATAAAATCATGAAAATACTTTTGTATCTAATCTTTAACGAATATCCTGTCTATTTGTGGATATTATGTAACAAGATGATGATTGGTTTAAAAAAAAAAAGCCATGAAATCATTTCACGTTGTTGCTTTTGCTTCCGACTCCTGGTGTTGTGCATTCTGCTCCACTGTTACAATGCCAGGGTTTCCCCAAATACTTCAGCCACCACTATTGCTATATCAGCAGATACCATTTGAAATCAGTTGTAACATTTCTTATCATTGACAATGGCCTGGCATTTACACCATAACATTCGGAGTGTTTACTCAATGATATAACATGCAAGTGATGCATTTCATACAGTAGCTCTAGATGAAAATAACTTACAGGTGTTAATATTGGATATTGCTATGAGAAGTTTAGCAATGCACTGGAATGCATGTAGAGAGTATGAGTACTACGGTAATTTATTTTTTTAATTAAGACCCTGTTGTATTATTGGCAACCTGCTTCTGAGTAGGCTCTAGCTAGCAAAAGGTCCAAAGAATCTGTAATTTAGTGTAAAAATATTGTGTTTCACTAAAGTACTGTGCGGTACTCTAGCTTGTTTAACTCTTTAAAGCCATCAATACTTAAAAAAAAAAAAGAAAAAGTAAGAAAGAACCTCTGAACGCCAGCCAATTTCAAGCATTCTGACTGATCTTTCAAGGAGAATATTACACAATATCAGAATATTGTGTTTCATGAGGATGTAAACACAGAAAGTACCAAATGAAAGATTTGACTCTCTTCTTTCATCACAAAAATAAAGTTTCTACCTTATTCTATATTTTAGTAATCAACAGTACAACATGAGTTGGTTTCATCAAAATCACCTATTTTGAACCAAAAATTGCCAGAAAATAAACGTTTTTTTTGAAAAGACTTATATATGACTGACTCCTCTTGGGTCAAAAAATAAAACTAAGATATTCATATATTCTAATTCTACACTTAAAAAGGACATGAAAAAAAATAAATACCAACCAAACAATCTTAAATTTTAGGGGTGCTGGGATTCAATTTAGGGGGGCTTGAGCACCCCAAAAAAGGGGATTAAAACGCCCATGGTAATATCTTTCCTTTCATTGTATTATCTTTCTTTTATTCCTCTTCAATGATTGCACAGCTTTGACGCCTCATCTTGACCTCACTGTCGTCAGCCGGGCTCCTGGGAAGAAACCGGATCACAGCAGTAGAGCCTTCTTACGTCCATGGTCTTGATAATAGCTGCAAAGATTCTGTGGCACCGTGGTCCAAGGCACCAGATGGTCTGCTGTCCGTCCATGGCCTCATTTATGTCTACAGCGCCTGAAAACAACCTGCCTTCATGTTTTCATCTCTACTACTCTATTGAGCACTTTGGGGAGGGTCTGATTTATGTGTTTATAAAACGATGCTGCAGATAAAATGATTAGAAAGGAGGTCTCTCCCTGCCAATTGTGATAAGAGAGAATTCAGAGAGATTGGTGCATGCTGGGAGATTTGAATGCTGTGTTATTTTCTGTGTGTAATGAGGATTTAGAAGGAAATTGTACAAAAAGTTTAACTCTAGATGTTCAAAATGCAACAACTGTGCCTGCGCAGCCTCCGTGTGGTTGAGTAAACATCGCAGTGACACGTTAAAAGAAAAAAAATCAACAAAAAGCTATAGCCCTGATACTACATGCAATGCTTTTTGTCAGTACTTTGAAGTTGTTAGAATCGTTTTACAGCCATAATGGGGCTTTGGGTTTTATTTTCCTTAAACATAAGCAAACAGCAAATGTAACACAAACTTGGCCAAGTCACCGCCAAAATATGCCAGCTTCATTCTTATTTTTATAATTACAAAGCATAACTTTATGTGCAAAATCACACTCAATTCTCACAAGGACAGGCTTGTGTGCGTGTTGCCTTCCATCTGTTTACAGTTACAACTATTGGTGGAGAAGCACATCACTGACCGTCCCACATTCTTCCTTTAAAAAAAAAAAAAATCTGGTTCCACTGCCCCCTTCCACTCTTTCAACTTCATTTATTTTCAAGTGTGAAATTAAGAGTTGAGAAATCTGATGTTCAGTCTACCAATGTCACTTCCAGCCCTGCCGTCAGTATACTCTTCTTGTTAAAGCTGTCTCTTTCAACTGACCTTTAAACCTAAAATGTAAAAAAAAAAAGATTCTCGATATTCTAGCAATGACAACATATTTTCCTGTGTCTTAAACCAAGAGATCTTATAGCTGCTGAAAATGTTGTAGTTGTATAAAACACAATGTCCAGGTGTCATTTTCATTTTGTATTCACATCTCCGATAAAGCGCCTAGATTGAAGCTAAGATGTTTTACGTTTTTTTCTTCTCTTTTTTACAAGAAAACAAAGTCCAAGTAAATGTATATTATTGGATTAGTTTTCTATATATATCAATATATATCAATATATTATGACCATTATTTTTGACTTCCAGGTATTAGAACTAATATATCAAAATGTATAGGATATATATCAAATAATAAACAGATTTCTGTATTTAAAATTCTTGCAGTCTGTCAGTATGTAGAATTCATGTGGCCGAGTGTGAATGCAAACATGTTCAGTTAATATGATCTCATCATCTGAACCAGTTTGATCCTTCCAGGTGGGAAACAACAGCGTCAGGATTTCCCGTTAAATAATGGAACTACAAGAACAAGCTCCCCTTCCTGTGCAGCTATCACCTTCCATTACATCCTGTCCAAACAATTCAGCCTTAACATCTGTATCCTGGGATACAGTATACTGGCCAGTTCATTAGGAACACACACAAAACAGTAATGCAATTGCATTTATATATATATATATATATACATTTAAGTATAATTATTGTAGTCATGGAAATAGAATATAACACACTCCTCAAACACAAGCTGGGGATGTTTATTTTCTTACATTCTGAATCAGGCGATTCTTTCAAGGACGGCCGGCCTATTTGAGAGGAAGTCTTTTTGTATTTAAGAAGAAAGTCCAGTACAACCCAGCAAGAAATCAAGGCACATCTTTAAAAGGTACACTGCATGTTCATTGCGGGGGTGGAGCAATTCCTGCATGATTGTCGTATTGGCATGTATACAGACGTGGACATTTTGCAATATAATGTAGCTTGGTTCAAAACCATTGTTAATGACAGCTAACACACTGAAAAAATGAAAAATACTTTCTGATATGATTTTTTTTTGTGATTATGTACATGCATTACTGTGTTTGAGGTTGTGTAAAACAATATAACAAATGACTCAAAGATAATACGTCTCTTGGTTGTGTACATTATGTCACATAAATAGTCAACAGCACAAGAGCAGAGAAGACATTTGACAATAAAGCTAAAAGCTAAGTTGAAATGTGTTAAATGGCACATTTTAACGTGATTTCCGCATTCGGGAAAAGAAAAACTGGTGGAGTCAGTTTTGTGTTCATAAATCAAAGTAAGTTACTCGCTACAGTCTGTTGGATTTACTTTACATAAAAAAAATATAATGGACATTGGTTGCTTAAAATCATGTTTCACCAAAACGATTTGTTTTGCACAATATTCACAATGCTGAAACATAATCTTACAGTAAAAATTGGGCGAACAAATATGTGAAATAAAACTTCTAGATAGTATTCTCATGCCGTCATTTGCCCCACATTGTGTGCCGGTCCATGGAATGTCGAATGGGAACGGCAAAGAAATGTCTGAAACTACAAAGATACACCGAAAGGATTTCCAACCGACAAAGTCTACCAAAGTGTGTTCTGACCATTTTGATTAAGGTAAGTGTCATTGTAAAATGGTAAAAATTATTTAACCGTAATGCGATTGTGATATATGTGAGCCGCTAGCCGTGGCTAACTCTGGCTAAAAATAGATTTGTCGTCACGATGTTTGATTTTGAGATCTTTCCAAATACCCTCCTTAAGGTCTCTTATTTTCCTTTCCCAGCAGCCTAAAAGTTGAAATTGTAAATAAAGTGTACGAAAATAAGTGATGAATCAACAATGTTGTTGTTGTTGTTTTCTTTGTAACATGCTAGCGCTAATATCTAGCGCGTTCGGGGGAACTAGCTATTTGGTTAAAAAATAACCTGAGATTCTTCACCTCGAATTCACAATTGATGAATGCACAAGCAACCAATAAAATCTGACAGTACAGAAGACGCAAGAATGTCTGTGTTTTGAGAGCCATCCTACCTTAGCGTATACGTTTTCAAGTCGTCAGGTGCAGGCAGTATTGGCAAATGTAATCCAATCGATTCCACTAACCAAACGCTTCAACGTGTACCACTGCAAAGAGTGTTGAGCTAAATCTTCTGCATACGTCTTGCTTACACATGTAATGTTAGAGGAAGCTGGGGGGGGGGGGGGCATTCGTCAATAACAAAATAACATTTGGTGTAAATTCAATAGCAAATCTGACTTCACTGGAAAGTTGTGGCTGCTTTACCATAACAATGCACATGTTCACACTGTGCCGCTACCACTCATTAACATTATGTATATTACTGTTATGTTATCTTAATACATTGACTTTGAAGTAAGAAAAGTAATTGCAAATTATTTTGTTTTGTTTTTACTTTTTTACACAGCACTCCAGCTTCATTGTATTTATTATAAGAGTGCTTCTGAAAATGCAGAAACATACCAACGCAATAACAACTTCTCTAGCCTGCTGTAAAACAGCATGCAATTTGCTTTTGTGGTTTTGCTCATTAGCAGTAATGTGACAAGCCCATCAGTGGATGTCAGTTTTTAAGATGGGTGCCAATGTACAGTACTGTATATAACTTTGTGCAGAAGCTGTTTTGAAGCCATACAGCAGGTTATCTCGTTAGACTTAGGTTTTGGAGCTGGAGGGTCATAGGTTCAAATACCACTACAGACGAAAGAGAGAGATTCTTGTCTGCTTGTTGGCTACAGTTGACGTGTCCTTGAGCAAGGCACTCGCCCTACTCCCCCATCTTCCGTAGTGGCACACTAATTGTGCTCCTCTTTTGCTCTGAATCTTTGCCTGTATCTGTGTAATGTGGTTTTCCATGTGGTAACACAAAATATACAACCCCCCCCCCCCCCCTTTTAGGGTTTATAATGTGTATATACAGTATGCATTAAAAAAAACAAAAGTCACAATAAGATGTAAGGTAGACTGGTTGCCCATTAGCTTCATGTTATCATTTCTGTGAAAACAAACTAAAGCTTAACTCTTTTGATCTCTTTGCTCAGTGTGATTAGAGTTTACGCATTTGGCCTCGGAAATCTCTTCTTTGTACTTAACTGCTGTTTAATCATAGCTGTTGTGCCAGTGCTGCTCTATATTTTGAGTCGGTTGGGTAGCTAGCTGGGATGTAAGTGTGCGTCGATCCTACTGGTCGATGGATTTGAGTGACTGATGTTGCAGTAAAACAGAAAAAAAAATGGTTTAGAAAAAAAAAAGATTGTTGTATGTATTAGTTTTTTTTTCAAAAGTTGCATTTAGTTGGACAAACAATCGTCAGAATTGTGCTTTCTAGGTTTCCATCCATCAATGTGTTTGTGTGGCTACATTCATTCTTGTGTATATTCTGTATTGTAAGTACAATATGCTATTATTTTGACTCCCCGCCGTGCATATTTATCCATAACACTGCAGGTATTGAGTTGCGTATTTGCCGTGTTAAATGTGTGTAAGTGAGCAGCAAGAAGTGTGTTTGTTTTGTGGGTGTGGGTGTGCATGCATCGGCACTGATCCGCTTTGGTGCATTGCAGCATGTTTTGCATCACGAGGTCGCCGTCGTCGCTGAGCAGGGCACTCCTCCAAGGTCACAGCAGGTCAATCCTCCCCATCTGCATAGACAGCTATAGCGAGGTTCAATCCTAAACACCAACCCAAATCGGTCGGCTGCAACGGCAACAGGACATCAGTGAGGCACAGAGAAAGCGAAAAGCATAATTAGGCTGGTCATACACCCAAATATAAGGAATATAATCCACAGACATGACTCATTAATATACTATAGTAAAATAATCTCAAACTTCATATATAAATATACATAGATATCGGATATGGGGGTGGGGGGGTCAAAATTTACCTGTGATTGCTCTTTCAAATCACTGATACCATTCTGTGATGGCATCCAACAAACTTTTAAAGTTACATGCTCACTGATCTGAGCTCATAGGCGTGAAAATTAATATGCTACTGCAAAGGGACAAGTCCAAATTTCAAGGACAAAAACCAAACAGTGCATTCATTTGCAGTCATTGGAAAAAAAAATCTATATTCACAGATGATGATGGATAATCTTATAGGGTGAAGGCAGAAAGTCACTTTTTTCTCATCATGTGAGAGCCAATAATTTGTCAGTGTGATAGATGCATACAAAAGGGAGACTTGGGCGTGTGAACTTTACTTCCTACTTTTATTACTCACTGAAATGTGAAATTGTGCCAGCTCTTTGTATCCCGTGACTCATTTTTGGTGTCACTACATAAAGGTAGCAACAAATCGATAGTTAGCTTAAAATGCAACTTAAGCAGAATAAGTTGACTACATAAAAGCTACGTCAAATGTAGAATAGCCTTTTAAAGCTTAAGCTAACTGTCACATGTCACTCATATAGCCTCGTTTACTTGTTTAAAAAAATGAATTGACTTCTCTTTTTCTTTTCAACCCTGATATTGATTCATAAAACCCTGAATCGATTTTAATATCTCCTTTTCGCATAAATTCATAAGAAAATAGAATTTTAAAGGCCGTTTTTTGTATCTTATTCTTTTCTTGAAATATACTTTTCACATGAATTTAAACGTATTTTCTTACATTTACAAAATACCTTATTACACTTTTAGACTAACCTAAAATTTTTATTTACAATTATTGAATTAGAATTATGAAAATATTTTCATCTCACTCTTGCTGAACACTTAATCAAACACATTAATAAACAAAAATCATTTAACCAGTTACTGTCCTCCAAATGTTTTTATTTCAAATGTAATAGGGATGTACTGAAATGCAAATTTTTGGCAGAAACCTAAAACCGAAAATTAAAATCATTTGGCCGAAAAAAAGAAACGCTGAAAAAAATTGTGCACATTTTTACTATCATGAAATTAATAAATATAAAATAAACGAATAATATTATTATAAAATATATATTTAGCACTGGCATTCTAACAAAGCACAATGTAAAGTGAAATACGACCTCGCCGCAGACATGTTGGCTAATGCTACATTAAACACCGAATCTGAGCATTTTCTGGAGGTGCGATTGCACTTTAAAGTCAATGTAGTTCGCGTGCGGTGTGGATTACGTGTTTATATTTAGAGCGAGGCACGGTGCGGTACACTTAAAATCCACACATTCACATGTTGATCGATAGCAATTGTGCTAGCATTAGCTAAAAGTATTTAACACGGCCACTGGAATGCCAGTGAAAAAGTGGAAGCGCTCGAGGAGCTCAAATCAAAGGAAAAAAGGAAGGCGCTGCAGGAGAAAGAGTGACTGACCTGTTGTACTGTACTCTGCAGTGCTCTCTTTTTTCGATCCGCTGAAATGCCGTACAGTAGTTTACCAAGCGACACCCCTCTCCTTCTCCAGGGTGCGCAATGAAGCCGCCTGTACTCACACGGTGAAACGCCAGCGAGTAGCAATGCGGACACTCACCCCCCGTGTTGGGTGTTTAATTCAAACAGATGCTTGCTTGTTTTTTCTGCTTGCGTCACCACAACAACCTATTTCGGCCATATTCTTTCTACAGCAATTTTAATGTTGGAAGATTGAAATCCCTAGTTTTGAGAAAAAGGGGGTTTAAAGTTTTGGTACTTGCGTTTTTCAAATGTCCATACCAGTAACTTAAGAAAATATATGAACCTCAAATTTACAGGAAATGTTAAAATATCAGTGGAAAGTCAATTCCAATCGCAGGTAAGGCCATTGTCTGAGATTTGAAATTTGATTTCAACTTAGTTTAGTTTATTTGGTCGTAACAATAAATAAGCAAAAGAGAAATATACATATAAGAACAAAGACCAAAAGGTGTAGACTGAAGCCAAAGCTTATACTGTCTACCCTTATTTATATATTTACAAAAACATTATATTACTGACATACAGGTATAGAAAAATATATTTTTCCATATTTTTGCAATAACTATAGCCTACATTGCCATTTCGTAACTATTAATAATCTTGCATTTATACATGTATTTGAACTTCTTAATTGAGTTACACAGTTTCAATTCACAATCAAAATTATCCCACAATACTCCTTTCACTGACATACATCTCTGTTTCACATTTGTTCTGTTTTTTATTTTCTTAAACATCGATGTTCCTCTCACCTTATAATTGCTAACTGTGTTGGAAGAGCTTCTGAACACAACAAGAAAGCACATTTGATTTTATAAATAGATTATGAGTAGGTGCACGATAATCAACAAAGTTAATTATTCTAATTGCTCTCTTCTGTAAAATCAAGACCGTGTTTGTTATTGATTGACTTAGAAGATTATTTGCAATTTGGTGTGGCCTGTGACAAGTAAGTTTATTGATAACATCATGGATGGATGTCTCAAATGCTTTTGGTCGCATGTATAAAGAAAATGAAAATGTTATGATGGTTCAACAGAGTTTAGTGGGCCGGTGGGATGCTGTGTGGGCCTGCCGTGCCCTGTTCTGCTGCGTTGGGCTTGGGGCGCGGCCCGTGTCGGGGCTCCTGGGGTTGCTCTCCAGCTGGTTGCCTCCGCAGGGCCTGGGGGGGTTGTGCCCTGGCGCTACCGCGGCCTGGCGGGCGGTGCCTGCCTTGTCAGGCCGAGGTTGACAGCTCCTCTCTTTGGTGGAGTTTCTCATGCATTCCAAATCCACCACACTAGCATCTACATAAATTCAAACATAATTTGCTTCTTCCACTGGTTGCTGAATCAGTGGAGATCGGTGTTCATGGATCTCACTTCATCTATCCTTCCTTTCTTTTCTTAGTCTTTCCTCTGGTCTCTTGAGATCTTTCTAATTTGTTGGAATTGAGATGTTTCTGGGGATGGTGAAAGATAACAATTTTTTTTTTCAATTTCATACTAAAACAATACAGTAATGAATTGATGTAAGCCCCACCTACCTCTGGCAAAACCACGCCCACTTCCGGTTTATGCCACAACCACATCCATCTATCTATCTATCTATCTATCTATCTATCTATCTATCTATCTATCTATCTATCTATCTATCTATCTATCTATCTATCTATCTATCTATCTATCTATCTATCTATCTATCTATCTATCTATCTATCTGGTGTGGTTGCTTTCAGTGACGGTTCGAAAACAGCATATGGCCTTCAATCAATAAACCAATCAATCTATACATGCATTTTAATGGGTGTCAATTATACAAGGATTCTTTGCTATTCGTAGGCTAACCGGGTCCTTATCACCCTCAAATAGCAGGGGCGCACTGTATAGAAGTATATGGTGATATTTATTTTTATTTTGTCTTCATGAGCATACTTGGTATTGGAGATTTTACAAGAATTAGCTGGCAACTTTTTTTTGCCAGTTATTTCTTGAAAATTCGACAGTCAATTTGTTACAGTGAACATAATCGCGGTTTTTAAACAAAGCTCAGTCTCTATCCCCAGCGAGGCTTTTCTGTGCTTCCATTTTCTTTTATCATACCAAAATGGAAGATAAAGTTAATATTAAAACGTAACATATTGCAAAAAGCCAATAGAATTCGGTACTATTCATTTCACTCGTATAGATGAATATTCACATTGAGCTTATAGTCTTATATGATACAGATTAGACCCAATTTCTGAGTTCCATTGTATTCGTACTATCACCATTACGGTATTAATGATCAATTAAACTTCTTTCCATTTGCGTCATATTACATTTAAGAATTAATTTTTTCTCACACGATCTTTTCTTCTGTAAACAATTGTAATGTCCAAGGGATAATAGTGGCGTAGAATGTAATGTGTGCATGATCAGCCAGTGTTTCAGTGGTAATAGGAGAAAACACACACACATTACATAAACTATTGTTTCTGCAGTGTGTCTTAAGGGTCTATGAATGGCTTTTGTTATGCTACACTGACTTCACTAAATGCATCCATGTGTAAGATTCACACGCACACACACACGCACGCACGCATGCACGCACGCACGCACAAGATTTTATTGTTTTCTATATCTGTGAATGTGATTCATAAAAGTAGAGTTCACCCAGTAAAAAAAACCTTTAATGACACGTGTGCTTGATGTGAGGTTGCATCGGCATATAAAGTGTGAAAACAATGTGAATTTTAGGCATTCGGTGTATCCTTCACATGGCATCGACAAACAAGTTCAAAATCCTCATTGTAAGTAGGTCACAGTCAGAAGCTAAGAAAATCACATCAATGCTACATGCCTCTCATCTTAGTATAACGCGAGTTAATTACATTGGCTAATGACTTCACAGACTACGGCTAATGGCCAACAGAGATAAACGATCTCTCATTACCCTCCTTCGCATATCTTGCTTGAAATGGAAGACTTATTAAACCAACTATTCCCACTTCATTGAATTGTCACATTTATGTGACTCCTATGAGAAACAACCGGATTGAAGTTAGTTAGATCTCTTTAGATTTTAGTGCTCTTATGAAAACCAACACGTTGAAATGTGTACAGTGGAAGTACCGGTAATTGGGGAGGGACGTTGTGCAGGTGGCAAGCTCGTCTGAGATGGAAAAGACTGAAATGTTGGTTCAGACCGCTCTGTGTACTTTCATTTGCGTGATTGCAGGTGTGTTTGTATGGATTTTCATCACACATCCCCAAAATGCATGTTAGGTTATTTGAATTGTGATATGAGTGGTTTTCGGTTTATACAGGGTTTACAGCATCTCTCAACCAAAGTCAGCTGGGATTTAGTCGTAAATGGACGGATGGGTTGGCGTGCTCAAAAGTTTCCATAGCAACATGGATGTAAAAGTCATAAAATATCAACAGATGCCCCAATATTGGATTTTACCTTCTCATTCTGCTTTTTTTTTTAACCTCAAAATCTAATGGATGAACAAAACAACTTGAACTACAGTGGTCACCAACCCTTTTGAAACTGAGCGTTACTTCTGTGCCCAGTTTGAAACACACTTAAAAAAAAACACATTTGTTGTTATTATTAATTATACTGATTTATGTGAAAACACTGATCATGTTAATGATTTCTTACAATTAATGAAGAAACATGGATATTAATATGCAGCACTTATTTCTATACATTTCTACCACTGGTTATATTTTCAACTGATCAATCCGCGGGCTAGTCTTGTGCTCACCAGCTACTACGTTGGTGACCCCTGACCTAGAACAAAGAACACCATCAATGTTCTCTGCCTTTGTCTGAATGAATGGCCAAACACATTAAAAATGCATAGAATACAGTGGAACGTTGTTGCTTCGAATTTAGGATCCAAACCAAATTTTGAAAAATAAACTTGTGCATTGGCATTAATGGTTAAAATATGATAAAGTGTGACGAACAAGAAGGGATACAAAAATTTGTTCTTGCCTAAGAATGCCCGTCTTTTGCCATATATTATTTCAGAAGTGTTTATACACATCCAGGAATGTTGAAGTGCGAGCTGATATACGGTGGCAGCAGTGGAGGTGGGCAGAGATACAGTCGGAACTGAACTCAGACTCAGGACTGATTGGTAGAGACAGGCCAGAGGATGAGATGCCAAACCTTTGAAAGTACTCCAACGCCTGTGATTCATTTAGATTATTTTCTTTGTTTTCTCTTTGTTTTGTTTGAAGTGGTGCAGTGGAGCAAAGTTAGTGTCCTATTCCAGCGATAAAAGATTTTGCAGTAGCAATCTTGACCAGCCATCTACCTAAGTAATCCAAATGTGGCCACATTGATTGAACATAAATGGATTTAGAATTTAGGAAAATGAAATACTGCAATGTAACAAGTGTAAATTCTCTCATACTATGAGGAATGCACATTTTTTTCAATTAATGAAATAATAAGGACATTTTCAAGAGTCTATAGGTAGTGCTCAGGAGAGTTCACAATTCTGCCAAAGCCAAGCATCTAAACATGTACATGTAATGAAAATAATGATTAATGATTCAGTTCCACTTATTGAGAAATCAATGTATCTTAACAATATATTTACCACTATATCTTTAATCAATTTCTGAAAATTTGACAGATATGCCATTCACACTTCATGGAACCGAGGCTTAAAGATCACAACCACAACAGTGTTCCAGCAAAGAAAATATTGAGTTTCCCTTTTTTGGCATATCTTGGGTGTGAGAGAAAACCAAGGTGAGGACATGAGCAGTATGTGCCCTTAATGTGCAAAATCCATGTCAGGTGTTTTAAACTGCTCACTAGGACAAAGCAGACAGAGAGCACCTCGGCACTCAGCCAGATGTGAAGCAATTAAGGTAGAAGAATGAGGATATAGTAGATTGTAGATCTTGGCACTCACACACTGCTAGAAGGTACAGTACAGTATGTACATACGTACGCAGTTGCACACACAGCAGCTGGGGTATAACAACACAGGCAATGAATATTTGCATTCTGTGATTAAGGAAGAAAACCTTTGGTGTTAGTATTTTCGATTCCATTCTTAATTGCCTGCTTATAATCCAAGGATCAAGGCAAACAGGGTTTTTAAAAATGATGAATTTGTAATTCCCATCACATTTGGACTTTCAGTCCATCTCTGTCAAAAATTTAATTAATCTGAGACAGCTTTCATAAGAGGCAGTGACGCACACATGCACGCACACCAAGAAAAAAAAAACACTCACTAATACTCAGCTAAAATAGGCAGGATGCCTCCTAAATTTGTATGAAATGAGTCACTGTAGGAGAAGGCAGAACATTAACATCATTATGACTCAATCTTCCAACATAAATGAGAATTTTGCAATCAAAGTGCCATTTCACCTCTGCTTCACTTTTCAGAATGCATACAAGCATGAAGTGCCCACCCAGAAACTAGCCTGAGTGACAAAGGAGCTGAATTAAGTTTGTGCCACTAAATAAAAATAAAATACTAACATGAATATTGTATAATAAATAAATGAATAAATAAAATTAATTTTTAACAGCTGGGAAATGTGAAATTGAAGAATTTTTTTTATGTTTTCTATTTGAATTTTTTCGTTTCTGTATGGCAACATGGTGGACTAGTAGTTATACATTTGTGTCCAGGTTTTGGGTTTGAATTCTCGGCCCTGGCCTTCCTAGTACTTAGGTGAGTTTTCTTGGGGTACTCTGGCTTTCTGCCACATTTCAAAGTCATCCATGTTTGATTGTTTGCAGAATCTAAATCAGTCATGGCGAGGTTTATGCTGCCTCTAGTTCAAAGTCAGCTGGGTTAGGCTCCAGGTCACATGCAAGCCCAGTGAGGACAAGCGCTACACAAAATGGATGAATCAATTTTAGTAATTCAACTGCAGAAATCACATGTATAAATATAATTTACAAAATTTCACACTTATATTTAAAAGTGGGCACTTGCGTCTCACCGTCGGCCCGTTGTTGACAGATGCTCACCTCTTCGTCAAAATGCTTTACGATGTGAAGCTTCGGAAAAATACACGGAATGCGAAGTAACTGTCTGTGCTGATCTGGTTTGACGGATGAAAAACTGCTTCAGTTTGTGCTCAGTCCATCTATTTATTTGACGCTTTGCGTGCTAAAGTACTCCTCCAAAAAAGAAAAAAAAATAGACTCCTATTTCGTCGCTAATCTGTTCATCAACATGCAAGTCCAGATGCAATTGGTGTATTATATATGGAAGACGTGTTTATTTTATTTCTTTGCTGATTGTAATAATCAAACCAGAGGTAAATACAAAAGTAGAAAGGACTAAAAGGCAGCCGATACTTCCTTTCATACGTCCGAGGGTCAGAACCTTGGCATATAGAAAAATGCTTCCTCCTCAGCTTGCTAGTGAGGAAGTGAAAACGCAGAGAAAACATTCAGAAATCTGTCAGCTGGATCTGCACACAAAATGTAATTAACACGCCTCAGCCAATAATCCACTATATTTGGAATACCCTTTTTTGTATGGAGGTGCAGTTCTAATTCTAATCTTTACTTTTCTTTCTTCTAGCCTAGCATGTTTATAGCTGCCAATACTCTCATTTAAATGACATGAGATGCTACAGTTCAGAATAAAATCATTTCTATTTAAAATAATAATCATCTTTAGAGTCACCATTACATACCAGATCTATTTTCTTTTAAGGCCAAGCTTGTTCCGTGACTCGAAGGAGCAAACAAACACAAGAAGGACACACTGGTGTGTTAAAAAGAAAAGGATGCTGTAAGCAGAGGCTGACATGTGAGAAGCTTTGGGACAACCTCCTGACAGCCAGAAACGGACCGGAACAAGCACACTGTTGCCCAGCTGGCCTCGGCCTCATTAGAATCAAAAGTAGTTTGATGTGTGTGTGTGTGTTTGCTTGAACTCGCTGCGAGGCCCAGTGGGCAGAAGCAGATGCTTCAACCTTACACGCAAATTTCCCCAACGGAGTATGTTCTGTGCACGTTTTTTGCTTACATTGTCTCTTGTTCTTGTCTTTTGTACCTCTTACCGAACACTTCTTTGGGTACGCCTATAACGAGCCCAAGTCCAAGGGCTCGATCAAAGGTCCATATTGACAGCCAAGTGGTATCAATGGAGCTATATGTTCAACATGGCAACAACCATTATATTAGATAAATACCCAGAAAGTTAGTTTTTGAATACATGCGTAGTTATACATAATCAAGTTTTCAGGGGATTAGTGTTATGAAAGCACATAACTGTTTATTTAGAAATTGTTTATTCCTCCAAGGAGCAGACCATGCATTCCTCTCCGCTGTTTGAATACTTGTCCACTTGATTGCACTGCATGCGAATTCCACTGCTGCTTCTGTATGCCGTAGCATGCCAGGCTTTTCCAAGTTCATTTGCGTTTGTCGTGCGTGCTCACAGCAAAGTCTCGTTCACTGACCCTTGATGATATCGTTGACGATCCCTGCTCTCGTATGCTCATTATTTTCAAAAGCGCCACATTATTCACTCATTGCCGAGTTGCAATGTATCACTGGCATTGCAATACGCTTATTGTAATGTGAGTCATCTGATAGCAGTGTCAGTTATTTGTTTTTATTCTTGGCAGCCCACACTAAAACTGGAAAAAAAAAAAAATTCAAGAGCTATGCAAAAACTGATGATGAGATTTAACAAAAATGTTTTTAATATACTGTGTGTCCTCATGAGGGTCACAGGAGAGCTGAGCCCAACCCATCTGACCGTGCAGGAAACGGGGTACACCCCATACTGGTAAACAGCCAATCAATGGGCGCTTGTTTTGTATTGAACACATTTAATGAAAAATGTATTGGCCAACTGAGATGGAACACAATATTTCAGTGAAAAACACAATACTATCTTCTTGTTTATATCCAATATTGAGGCAAGATTTTAGGACAAGACTATAAAGAGAAGTTTTCTTTTCTCTTTCTTTCTGGAGGGTCACAAAAACGGGCCAAGCCGCTCTGAAAGTGTCCACTCGGGTGGGAGTTTTATTACACCATCTGCAGACCTGTAAAACGACATAATTTGCTCCCCTTCCGCCACACATAAACTCTTGTCTCATTTGGAGCATAACGTTTATTATGGTACACTCACTGCATACTTTATAGTCTGGACAAACAAGAACATTTGTTGCCCAGTTAGTTCTTTAAATCGAGTAATTGTCATAGTTAACAAAAAATTGTATGTTTGTCAACACATAGCATTTTTTTTTCCATGTATGTGTTTGTATGTTATGTATTTTAGTTATTTTAACCCCTCAAGGGAGATGCAATTTACGCACTTACATAACCATACATTATTTTCATGTAACTAAACAGACTTGTGGAGGACGGCGTGCAGCAGTGACTCTCTTATTACCACTGTGCATGTGACTAAGCGAATGCGAACTGTTCCCAAAAATTTCCAGCAACTTGAAGCAAATAATTGTGTGCAATAATTACTGACATATCTGATGTCAAGTGTAGACGTACAATTGATTATCAGTCTTCTTTTAATACAATGTGTATGTATGTTGGTTCTTTCCTTCATGCAGGGATTTGGTGCCGTAGGCGAACATGCTGATTGTCCCCCGGCGGCAATGAAATAAATAAATAAATAAATATATAGATATGTAATATTTAATAGCACATCACACAATATATATATTTTTTTACAGACAACTACAAATAAAAAAGTATACCTGTACTATATATTTGTTCATATTAAACCAGCATGCAATTATTTTCTTGTATAAATAAACATGGTTATGTGAAACAATGATTTATGCAAATCTATTTGCATGTATCTGGACTAGGCTGACTGCTTTATTTTAAAGCCAGCAAGCTTCGCCTTGCTTTAGTGCACAGAATAGCATAGATGTAATGGTGGAGTAAACAAGTTACAAGCAAGCTAAGAAGCTAACCCTATTTTCATGTTTATTTTTATAGACAATGATGATTGATTGACATACAGTACGTACAGCCTCTACCCTGGGCCCGTTTTTCCTCCTCCTCCTCCTTTTGCCACTTTCTTAATGCAGCATCTGAGTGCTTGGACCTTTTCATTGTCAATGTTTTTGGGTAAAAAATATTTTGTTTAATCTATTTTCTTTTGCCCTGCAATTTGCCATCCCTCCACTAGTTGGCGCCCTAGGCGACCGCCTAGTTCACCTATGCCCAGGGCCAGGCCTGATTCACACCATTGTATCTTAGACAATCACAATTATGCCACGAGTCATCTGCCTGCCCCCCTCCCTGAAAAAAAGCTATATATAGCGTTAAGTTGTCTGTCCATCTGAATGGCTGCCTCCATGTATTGTACTACAGCACAGTGGTGAGTAAAGTACTTACTTTTTTTTTTTTACTTAAGTAAAAGTAATAGTAAAAATTACTTATATACTAAAAGTAAGTGTTTGTGGAATAATCTACATAAGCAAAAGTACAAAAGTATTCAATTTGAAATGTACATAACGGTAAGTAAGTGCTTGATCCCAATTCAATCATACTTGTTAAAATAAGTATAAATTAGAATTGATTAAATGATATACCTGCAAAATACACAAAACTAGCTTAAAAGGACTGCAGGAATTTATTTATTCAGAGCTGAGTGCAGTAAACAAGATGGGTAGGGTTGGGGGGTTAAGAAGAGGAAAATAAATTGCTACCTGCACTTGTTTTATTTGTATTTTTTAGATTTGACGGCAGGTTTTTGACTGTAAACAGTTCAGCTCTTCAAGGCAAGTATTATAAGTATAGTAGGGCAGCACTTGAAACAACAAGAGTCATTTTTGCTTCCCAGACACAAAAATAGCTCTGTCAAGTCGGGCCACGGGTGAACAGCCTCTGCCCTCTTCGTCGGCGGACTCTTCGTCATCTATCTGGCTCCTGTCGCAGCTGCCCTTATCCACAATATCGTCGGCCGTGTCGCCCACTTTGCCATCAGGTGCTCGCTTAGCTAGGCTTCATTTAGCGGTCACGTGCACGGAAGGCTCACTGTTGAATTTTATTGCTTAATCACTTTTTTTTTGTCTGTTCCATGTTGGTAGATCTTGCATCTCTAAATGGACTTGCTGCTGTTGGAGTGGTGCAGAGTGATGGGTGAATGTCGCATGCATAACAAAATATTTAGAAAAACAGGCCGGAAAAAAATAGCATGTAATTACAAAAGTAGTGGAATAAAAAGTAAAGATACCCACTCTCAAATTACTTAAGAACAGTAACAAAGTACTTTTACTTACATTCCATCACTGCCCAGCGCAAAGTGCAGTCTAACTGTGCGCATGAGTGGAGTTTTCTTACTTTTGGTATTTTGCTAGACTAGCGCAGATAGAAGTTGGTGTTTCCAACATTATGCACCGTTGTGGGAGGGGACGCATGATTCCCAGACAATCAAAGCACTGCATGTTGCATAGCATTGGCAATTTCTTTGATATAGTTGGATGATAATTTGCATATGCACCTGTAAGAATATTTGCATTTTGATTTTAAGAAATTATTTGCACTTTTCCAAATGGTTGTTCAATGATGAGCTTTTCAGTTTGCATGTTAAAGTGAAAATGCATTAATTTATGCTACATATTTTCAACAAAGAGTATACGTATTTGAAAATTTATTTTGCTTTTCCAAACACCTCTTGTAGAAATCCACATAAAATTTGCAGAAAAAGTGTTTGATCAACAACAACAAAAATTTTCAACTTTTATCGCAACTTTTAGAAAAACTGGCTGCGAAATCAGGCATTTTAGCCTGCAACAATAATAAATTAGCGTGCAAAATTCGTAAAATTTAAAGAAAAAGTGTTTGAACTACAACAAAAATCACAACTTTTATCACAACTTTTAGAAAAATTGGCTGCGAAATCAGACATTTTAGCCTGCAACAATTATAAAAAATGCCCGCAAAATCCTGGAGGGACTTTTAATAATGTCATCAGACTGCTTGTCCTGAATGAATACAAAACATCATAATATCCTTCTGACATGTTATGAAAATCATCTGTCTGTTCACATTTGTCCAAATGTCCCCTTCAGTTCTGGGCCCACAAGGGTGAACTTTAGGCAAATGAATCCCTAGCTGCAGTGTTTTGCAGTAATAGTTACCAAAGAAGAGTGTCAGGCTTTGTTTGGCTCACAAGGTATCCCGGAGGACCTGGCTCAAAGATGTACAGTAATAGTTGCTGCATGGCTGCAGGCAAGCGAGCTCTCCACTTGCTGCTGATGTTGCTTTAAATAGAAATTACTTTTTATGTTGTTTAGACAAAAAGTGGGCCTTGAGATAGTATTGAGATTAATGATACATATGCACTCTACCTCAAATAAATAGGCTGATTAAATTAAGGTCTAACCTCTTTGGTCCCTGGAGGTTTTCTCTTGCTTGGGTATGACAAATACAATGTGTGTGGTTTCTGCAGTTACGTTATATCAGACCTCGATGTTTGACTCCATCACATCTCAGTCGAACCAGAGATAATTTTTCAAAAATAATTCACAAATGTACAGAAGATTTACTGACTGTAAGTCACCTAAAACTGTCAGTGTAGAGTTGAGGGTACAGTAAATTTAAAATTCATTCTGAAAATAACGTCATAATGAATGTCACTATTTAACGGTTGTTATTTAGTATTTTAATGAGATGGGGACCAAATATTTGCAATAAAACAGTCAAGTTTGACATACTTGCTTGCTTATTAAATTGCGGCAGTTTTCAATATTGACTCGAAAGGAAAAAAGGTGTGAAAATGAGTGACAGAGTAAAAGTATGACACATTTTTTTCTTAATGACTCAGCACTTTTTTTTCTGTGATAGTGGAAGGAAACCTGCCAGTGAAAAGGGAGCAACACAAGCAGTGGCAACCAGACTGCGGCCAGAATCTCTAATGAGATGTCTGGAGAGTTAATTGATGCTACTCCGAAATGTGCTTACCATGGAACCGGGACACTTATGTTTAATGAGAATTAAAGATTCAAAAGCAATGCATTTTATATTACGAAAACACAAGGGGCAAGTGCAGAACAAGAAAAGAAGCAACACAGAGGAAAATCACTAATTATAGGGCACATTTAGTCACATAAACTTGGACTGTGAGAGGATGACATCGACCCCAAGAAAACCCACAAGAGCATGGAGGGAACACGCAAACTCCAGATAAGTAGGCCAGAGCCGGATGTGCTAACCACTCATCACACAAAGTCAAACATGGAGGAGAGTTGGTGTAGACGTAAAGCACAAGAAGTGGTACGGGTGGAAGTGAGAGGAAAGATGCCACAACAATCAGCACCCTGCAGACGGATGCACGCTTCCTTACACAGTGGGTGGAACTTGTACATCGAAACCAGCAGGAGCAGATTCTTGACTGAGTGTGACGAGGCAGCCCGGGTAGACTGTACTCTTTGTTAGAGCAGCATTATTGAAGAATTCCCACTACAGTAGCATTTAATAGTACATTTCTGACATTTTCATGTCTGCATTTTTGCAGTTTAATTTGCTGTAGTTGAGCACACAAAACAAAATGACAACATAGCATAATTCTTTGATTTGTTAAGGAAAAGTATATTCAAAGCTGCCCGTCCAAAGTGCTTTCCCCTAAACCTAATAACTGATTGGGCAAGCCTCAGCAGCAACAAGTAACAACTGAACTGTTCTATAACTAGCAATGAGTCTTTCACACCCCTGTGGAGATATTTTGGCCCATTCTTCCGTGCAGAATGGATTTCATTCGGCAACACCGGAGGGGTTTCAAGCATGAACAGCCTTTTTAAGGTCACGTCACAGCATTTCAAAGTCTGGACTTTGACTAAGCCACTCCAAAACATTTGTTTATTTATTCATTTGAAACCATTGAGAAGTTGACTTGCCAGTGCGTTTTGGATCATTGTGCTGCTGCAGAACGCAAGTGCGCTTCAGCTTGAGGTAACTAATTGATGGCCAAAAATTCTCCCTCAGGATTTTTTGGTAAAAAACAGAATTCATGGTTCCGTCAATCATGGCAAGTTGTCCTGGTTTTGAAGTAGAAAAAGCCAGAGAAGAGCACAGGTGTCAAACTCAAGGCCCGCGGGTCAGATGTGGCCCACCGCATCATTTTATGTGCAAATCATGTGTGTCATCTTCCATGATCCTTGTTAAAATCTGTACCAACATTCCAAACTGCCATGTGTGTAAATAATGTTGAATGTTCAATAAAGAGTATACGTATTTGAACATTTATGTTGCTTTTCCAACAAAAATTTGCAAATTTTTTTCCAACATTAAGAAAAATTGGCCGCGAAATCTGGCATTTTAGCCATGCAACAATAATAAAAAATGCCCGCGAAATTCGGAAAATTTGAAAAAAAAAGAAGTGTTTGAGCAACAACAACAAAATCACGACTTTTCAAATACTTATACTCTTTATTGAACATTCAACATTATTTATTACACATGGCAGTTTGGAATGTTGGTACAGATTTTAACAAGGATCATGGAAGATGACACACATGATTTGCACATAAAATGATGCGGCGGGCCACATCTGACCCGCGGGCCTTGAGTTTGACATCTTGAAAAGCAACAACATTGACAACTTTCCAAACTGCCATGTGTAATAAATAATGTTGAGATTTTGTAAGAATATTTTTGTTACCCTATTTACAGTATCTTAAACAATAACTGATCAAACTATTGTCCTTGACTTCTTATTTCAAAACAACTCATCCATTAATTTGCTGTGTAAATGTAATAATTCGATGATGAAAATAAACATTTATTTGGTTTCACCATCATAACGGCCTTCTGAAATTAGCCATAACTACAAAGTGACCCACGACAAAAATGAGTTTGACGCCCCAGCCCTAGACCATCACCACCATGTTTGTCTGATATCACTCTTACACGGATATAACAAAACAAACACCTTTCAAAAGGTCCAATTTTCATCTTGTCAGTCCATAAAATATTCTCCAAAAAGTCTTGGAAATCATCCTCTTTTTTTTCTTTTTTTTTTTTAAACTAAGACATGCCTATGTTCTTTTTGCTCAGCTGTGGTTTTCGCCTTGGAACACCTGCATTCTCGCCCAGTGTCTTCCTTATTGTTGAGTCATAAAAACTGACCTTTACTGAGGCCAGCAGTTCTTTAGATGTTGTCCAGGATTGCTTTGTGACCACTTGGATGAATCATCGCTGTGGTCTTCGGGTAATTTTTGTAGGCCAGCTGCTCACCACTGTTCCACGCTTTCTTCATTTAGGGATTATGGTTCTCACCATGGTTTACTGGGGTTCTTAAACTTTTGGAATTTCTTCATAACCCTTTCCAGGTTCATATATGTCACTCACATTGTTTCTCATATTTTCGTGAATTTCTTTGGATCTTTTTGTTTGCTTGTTTAAAAAAAATATATATTATTTTGGCCAACTAATTTGTTAGACAGTTTCTATTTAAGTGACATCTTGATTGAGCAGGTCTCAAGGTAATCAGGCTTGGGTGTGATCAGTGAGAATTAACTTAATTAGCCGTTAAGTTCATGATTTAACACAAGGAGCAAGTACTTTTTCTACACTGGTTATGATAGCATTAAATATTCATTTTCCCCCTGATAAATAAAATTGTAATTTTAAGCAAAAAAACGAAGAATTTGAGAATAGGGCAAATACGTTTTCACGGCACTGTACTGTATATAAAGGGTTAGTGTTTATAAACAGAATATGTTCATTTTTGCTCATATGTTAGTAAGCTTACCTTGGAGTGGGTACCATTTATACATATTAGTGTAAATGCGGTCTGAACAACAATAAAATGTACTTTCCCTAATTAAAGGGGGGTGGGGGGGCACATATTTGTATGTGTATTTTGCCATATTTTACACACAAACATAGTGTTTCTGTATCATATTATATGGCCTATTTGTATACATGAACCATGAAAATAATTCCCAAGCTAAATGAGTCCAAATTACTCTAGTGACCTGCCTGAGCCCACTCTAATAGATAATTCCCTTTACGTAATCATCCTAATGTGATTAATAGACAGAAAGAAGTGTTGGAGAGGTGACTTTTGTTAACCTTTTATGGGTATTTCCCTCTAGATTAGCTTTAAGAGGCTCAACTATTGTTTGCTTCACTTCCACGACCAATAATCTGTCAGAGTGATATACTTGGCTGACGCATTGGTTCTTTCAAAGGGAGGGGTGGCACAAAGTCCATAAAGTCAATCCTATTTCCCAGTAAGCACATGAAAAGAGCTTAGACAGTTTATTGTACTCAAGAGAAGATTTTGTCTACAAGGAGGGTTGATATGATATGTACAAAATGAAGACATTTCGAAGACCCACAGTGCAACCTCCAAGTTCAGAGAACATTTTCTGGAAATATGCCTTCAAATTTAAATGAAAACTTGTAATAAGGTGGTAAAACTTGAGAAAATCTTATGAGACTTCAATTCAATGAGCTTCTATTGCGTTGCAGTCTGCCAGGTGTCTTCAAAGGGTGAATCGTTTTTACTGCACCGTGTCTTGCTATAAAATGGGTCGCTTTGCTTTATAATTGGTACCTATAGCGCAAATAAAAAGTTTATGATGGTTACTCAACAGTCACCAAAGTAAAATGTTTTCAACTTAGCAGATTGTATTGAACTTTGGATGTTCCACTATACATGAGAAAAGTTTTCATTTTCAATTTCAGGTTTCGCTGAACAAGATAGACCACCTGCATTCGTTTGCATGGTTTTCAAAAAATGTTTATCATAAGACCCAAATGAGTTCATGTATTGCCAAACACAACAACATACACTGTACATAAACAATGGCCAATAAGAACAGAAGACACATTTATGAAGACAAAACATGAATAATTTTTTTTTTTCTAAAATTAGGTAAATACTTAAAGATAACGTTAAAAAACAACAATGCTTATTGTAATATACTGTATGAACTGAGAGTATACAATATTACGATGGTTTGGAAAAACGATGTTGTGTTTTTGTGCTGTATGATCTGTTTTTTGTTTATTTGTTTGTTTTCAGTGCCCGATCGGGTGGACTGGCAGACCTTGCGGCACACACCTGCCCTCCATCATCATTAGTTAGGTTCTTACGCGTTGGATAGAAGGGAGCTGATTAACAAGATATTGTTTACTGGGCTGTCTGCCCGTGTTGATCATGTGCTTTTTCTCTACCATGTTACACATTGTACCATTTCTCTTTCCTACAAGTTATTCAGCTTTTTTTTTTCTAATACAGTAGGTCTATTTGTATACATTTCACTTTTGACAGATTTTGTTGTTCCTTCATTTATCACGACCAAATCCTATATGGTTTAGATTCAGTTTATTTGCTTATCTAGTCTTTGGTACCTTTCTTGTAGTTAGGTCTCTTTCTGGTTGTGTTTTATTTTGCTGTGCTTTTTAGTGTTGTAGTACTTGAGATCGGTCTTGGTCTCGAGAAAGGTCTCAAGACCACGTCTTAAGCGTCTCGTCTCGGAATAGAAAGCATTTTTACTCAGTCTTGCCTCGGTCTCGGACACGGCAGACTTGAGATTTTTGATTAAGACCGGTCGAGAGCAGGCCAGTATGACTAATAGTCAATAGTTGAGTAACGCATAATGCAGGTGCCTTCCCAGGTGTTGCCTAGTGATCTGGAGTTGCCGTCATCTCTGACTACCTTCCAACTTTACCTCAGTTTTCGACCACCTAAATAAAGGAAAACAAGCAGGAAGTAGATTCTTGGACTTTTCACAAAAGGATCAAAATGATTCCCATTTTTTCATCACGTTTTGCATTTTGGTAGCCAAAAGTGGCTCTAGGTAGGATTCAATTCTGGAGTTAAGGATGAAATTGGCAGCATGAGATGAGACCATTGGGTTGAAGGAGCTCATCATTCTCGCCATCCTGTTACACAACCATCTTCGTGAATGACAGAGGACCGTGTGGAGTATTCCGCAGCTGACAGATGTGCCTTAGCGTGCGTCTTTACTGCCGACTTCCTGGACAACATCACTGAATTCCAGGCGTGTCATAGTTTGTTGGAGACAATTGGAAAAACTTCAGATTGCAAACTGGCATCCTTCTTGTCACTCGCATTGTTTATCTGCTGTCTTTCTACTCCATTCCTTGTTAAAGAGGTGGAGGAGGTGATTCATCTTTCTAATGTACCTTCCGAATGCCACGATTTGTGAACTGTTTTTAGTTAAAGACAAAGTTCATGGCAGATGATGGGCATAACCTACTGGGCTAGTCCTGCCAACCACACACACTAAACAATCATGTGGCAATGCTAAGTCAACTGGTCATCCTCTGGGGTCAGGGCTGACACACATCTACCACAGTCTGACAGTGATTTCCCTTGTGGACTGTTATTCAGCTGCCTTTGAGAGCACAGACAGTCTCACACACACTCACATCGATAAATATCCATGATCGCAACTCACAAGCATCAACAACAAACTTCCTGCTGGTATTTCTTTGTTCCTGTTCCGTGCCGCACATGCACATCTGTTGTCAGCTTCTTCCAAACTAGGCATGGAGCACCAACATTGTAAAATCTCTGGAGAACCGGAATGTTAGTCCTGGTTCTACTTAATTCTTGATACCCAACCATCGCTGGAACTGATCCTAGCTGACTTCGGCCAACCAAACTTGACGCACATATTTTACAACCGTGTCAGTTTGAGGTAAATAAGAGACTTTCTCTTATATTTAACATGTTAACAGGGGATTAATGACTCATATTGTATCTAAATCCTTTGCCAAACGTAGGCTACATTCCAATAAACACGTATAGTTGGGGCCCATATGGGCCCCACTTGGTCTGGTTGGGCTTTGGCTGGGCAGTAGATGGGCGCAACCACGGGTGCGTGATGGGTTCAAATCCCTGTCATAACAGTCATGTTTTAGGAGTCAACTTTTAACTGGGACCTAGTTGGGCAGCCCAGATGGGGCCCATTTTACCAGCCCATTCCATACCCATGTGGGTTTTAGCTAGGGCCCATATGAGTCCATCTGGGCTTGCCCACATGGGGCCACCATGAAATCCCAGGCCATAATGAACTAGGACCCAGCTGGGCATCCCTAATGGGACCCATTCACCAGCCCATATCCAACCCACATGGGCCCCACATGGGTGTGTTGGCAGTGTTTATGTTAGAACTACATGACTGAGCCTCACAGTTAACAATAACATTGACAGTTAGACAACATAAATGCAACAAATAAATATATATTTTCTTCACCGCAGGGGATTTCATTAAATCAGACAAACCCATTCAAAGGTGATAAATCAATGCTGTCATGACTGGAGGGAGATACAGTACGTGTAATAACTTCCAGAGAGAAAATCTTGAGATGAGTGGGTGGAAATAACTTTTTCCAAAGCGAAAGGTGAAGACATCCCATAATGATATCTTACCAAAGCTTCTGCATTTCTATTAGTCTCCCATATACTGTTCACAGCCAGTGTCACAATATGCAACCTGGAGCATCCCACTGGATCAGAGTGAGGAGATGACAAGTGACACAGGATGCTTCAAAAATCCCACTCACCATGACTCATCTCGAACAGCCCCTAAGGCTGGCAAGACTGTCACTCAAAGTGCTTTCCAATCAATCCAACTTGTGCAGGGAGTTGATTATTGTTTTAATGAGAGCACCCTGATTGATTTCCATTAGTTTATCACAGGCCCGGATGCCAACGGGGATTTGGTTTAATTTCCTTGGTATCCATTTACCCCTAAAGCTGGGTCATAACATGCCACTTATTGGTGAATCATTGTTAGAGTGGATGAATTGAACTGACATTATTACCTCTGGTTGTAATAGGGTTGCTAAGCAATGTGCGATATAATTTCATTTCATTTTATTAGAAGGCAACTCTTTGTTACTCCAAAGTGGCTCAAGCACAACACATCAGCCTTTGAGCTCATGCTTTTATATGCGGTATCCCTTATGCCGTTTCCAATTTAACTTTGATTATTGATATGGCAGCAAAACACAATAAAGTAGTACTGCTTCCCCAAAGAGTAATTATAGTTATACTATTCTCCCAGTGGTAAACAGTTTAATTAACCAACCACGTGAATGAAAAAGATTAATGATGCAACGCACGAAACATTAGCAAGCACGTAGCAGGATCACAGCTGTTGGGTTGCTTTCGATTAATACATAATCAGTGACCTAAATTTTTTGTTTGTTATTCCTTGCCACACCCAATCACATGGGTGCTGTTTTCTGTCAAATAATTTCCCTGGTAATGAACTGCACCCTTTTCAACACCCAAAAAAGGGATGAGATGTTTAAAAAATACATATATATATCTGACAGATTTTCATTTTCTCAGCCAGTATGCATGCTGACATTGCACTGTGACTTGTGTTACTCTATGGGTTGTTTATTGCTGCATGAGCTTGAATTGTAGGATCTCTTTCTCGGCCCAATCGTATCTGTCTGAGCATATATTTTGATTATGTAGCAAAGTAAAACGTTTCTGTTTCTAAAAAGCTCACCACATGATCAAATCAAATCAACGACTGGCTATCTTTTCAGTGGATTGCTGCAGAACAAGTGAAATTAAATCTCTCATCATCATCTTTAGCGACATATTCATAAAAGCTAGAGGAATCAGTGTTTTCACAGATATTCGATCCAGTCTAGCCAAACAAGTGACTTTGTCAGCATTGACATTTCCCCAACCCACCCCTCCAAAAAAAAAAGTGACAGTCCTACACTTTTGGCTCACCCACTCAACTCAATTGCTTGTACGGAGCCCCTCTGGTGCCAGGGTATGAAAAACATTATTTATTTATTTTTGCTAATCTGTACCCACAGTTTAGTAATCTGTTCCCACAGTTTAGTAATCTGTACCCACAGTTTACTCATCTGTACCCACAGTTTACTCATCTGTACCCACAGTTTAGTAATCTGTTCCCACAGTTTACTAATCTGTACCCACAGTTTAATAAACTGTACCGACAGTTTAGCAATCTGTACCCACAGTTTAGTCATCTGTTCCCACAGTTTAGTAAACTGGACCCACAGTTTAGCAAATTGCATTCTGTTGTATACACATGGTCGTACATCTGTAACGGTAACTTCAATTTTGATGTTATATTGTTAATGGTGTTAGTATTGAAACGCCGAGTTTTGTGATTTCCTTAACTGTCATGACGTGGTTTCTCACCACCCCATTATAGCAAATGTACGGAAAGCTAATATTGCTATTGTTTGCGGGGGTCTATATACCACTAATGCTGTGCCTGCAATGCATGACATGGTTTTACTTTCACTTTAGCGTGCATGGTCTTTCTAGCACATCCAGCAGGTGCCGCAACGCAGTGACAGGGGTCATAACTGGTCATAACTGAGTCCTCGTAGGATAAATTGACAATCACAGGAGCAGTCTGTGGTGAAGCAAACGGTACCATACAGATTAGTAAACTGTGGGAACAGATTACTAAACTGTGGGTACAGATTGCTAAACTGTGGGTACAGATTAGCACAATTTTTATTCTTCAAAAAATCATTAACTGGCACCAGAGGGGCTCCGGCTTCGTATGATTGACTTGAAAGAGGTGAGATACAATTGGTTGCCAGTCAGGCACAAGGCACATATAAAGGAACTATCATCCACACTTACACTCATGTGCTTCTGTCTTTAATTAACCTACCGAGCATGTTTTGGGAATATGAGAGGAAGAAGAAACTTGTGTGGAGTAGGTATGTTTGCAAAAGCCAACGCCTGTAATTATAGTGAAAATGTCCTTATTTTTTTGTCTTTGGTAATTAATTTAATACATGAGCCTTTGGGGTTGATTTTAAATGTGATTTACTGGTATTTACTTCTATATTAACTGGAAAAAGGATGTGTGAAAGTGTGTCGCACGGAAGTGACATTATCTAGCAGCAGCCAACAGAAAAGCACCTTCAGATGACGTCGCTCCTAGCTGACAATTTTGCATGCTAGACTTTTGGCTCCAATGGGTCGCCATGCCTGCTTTTTCATTCAATTCAGCGAAAACACAACGCTAGGTAAAAAGTGTGTTACTTTTTTCATTTTACCATGGCAAATATTAAACCTTGCACACAAGTAATACACATTTCTTAAAAACGAAAACTAATACTAAAACTAAACTAAACTAAACTAAACTAAGCTAAGCATTTTTGAACTCAAACTAATGCCAACCAGGTATGCTTTGCCGCATGCCTGGGCATCAATACAAAATTTGAGCTCTTCATACCACCACCTGTTGAGAAGATTCAACTTGAGCCAGTTTATGGGATGGCGAGTCAGGCCGCTTGCCAAGCACGCAAAGAGGTGGAGCACATGCCCTTTATGAACAATCTAAAAAAACTGTCTGTCAAAGCATTACATCCCAAGCAAGTATGAAAAGTATGGAATCAAAATCTAGGCAGCATGTCATGAGAGAAGCAGATAATGTAAAAAAGGAAAATGCGAATATATTGTATAATAGGAAATCTGTCATTCTAAGGAATGCCAGTAAAACACAAAGGACTCTATTTTCATGGAAAGGCACATGTCTGCTCTGCATTAAACCTGGCACACATCTTCATTTTCAAAGGTCCTGTTTACCGTGTTTGAGAATTTGGCAGACCGTGCAACGCCTTGCCGGGCATTCGGCAGACAGAGGGGGTTTTTTTTATTACAAGCTCCTGGTGCATCTGACAATTTGGTGACAAACTAAACCTCAGACCAGGTCTAAGTTGTGGCGCAGGTGGTGTAACACAATTTTGGTGGATTTGATCAAATCACAGGCAGACTTGACTCATATGTGTGGTGGATGTCATCATATATATATATCTTGTATAAAGTACAATATATATATTAATATATATATATATATATATATTAATATATATATAAATATATATATATATATATATATATATATATATTGATTACACTTTATACAATATATATAGTCCCCTGCAGTCACCTCTCCATCCCCAACTTAATGACAGTGTAAGCAATAACCCACACATCATCTTCTGTCACTAGTGTGCTCTCCACAAGCTCTCCCTTCCAAGGAGACAGCGCTTGTGCACTGGTTATGTGCGGAACAATATTATACTGTATGCAATATTTATGTATGACAGACTTGCACGCACCATGTACAGTAGTAGATGTGTCATTCATTTGCATGCCCTTATTCGAGCACCACTACTGTGAATATACAGTGAGGCCAGTAAGAACTGGCTTACAGAAATATTTGCAGGCTGCCTACCTGCCCCCTTACTGACCATAAGAGCCAAAATGGATGGCTCTGTATTTCTTCTCTCCACTTGGATTTATTGACATGATATACGATCATATGCTGCTGGCACAGATTTTAAGACTGCAATCTGGTTTCATGTAAGAAATGTGTTACCGTTGGACTGCTTTGGTGAAAATACTTGTTGAAGTACCTGTCTGCAAATTTTGTAGAGTTCAGTGATAGCATTTAGCAGCAACGTAAAACTTACACATTTTTATTTTTTTCATTTATGTCTTCAGATGGTTGTGAATGTTACTAAAAAAAACATTCAAGATCAAATCCACAGGATTTTACCACCTTATTAAAAACCCATGAGACCCATTCTAGTTTCTGAATGACACCTGACCTTTTCTTTCAGTCATTTACATATAACCTAAAGATTTACCGCTACACAGGTGGTTTATGCTTTTAGTGCTGTGTATGATAGAAAGCTCCAAGGATGGGATTAAGGAGGTCAGGTTGTCAAGGTTCGAGAAGCTTGCTAATTATCTAGCTTCATCCAGCATAATCCCTAACACCAATTGAAAGTATTTATTATTGTTCAAGTATTAAATTACTATCATGAAATACAATTGCCACAATTGACCCCACTTTTGAATGTTTAACATAACTAAGCTATATTCATATTTTCCTGACATTATTTACGTTGTGATTTATCCTACATCCCCCGATTGGCTGTCGAGCAGTCCAGTGTGTAACTCGCCTCTCAACCCGAAGGCAGCTGCTGGCAGCTGGCAGCTGGCATAGGTTCTAGCTCACCTGTAGCTCATAAGAAAAAGGCCTGAAACTGAAAATAAAGCAAATTCAAAAAGTCTGGACTTTCCATATTTGAACATTAAAATGGGTCTTTTTAGTTTGTTGTTGCTATGTTTGAAATATGGCGTTGTACATTTACCTCACTTTGGCAGAGGTAGTGTGGAATCTGTTCCTACTCAGTGGTGTGAATGTGAGTGCAAAGGGTTTTCCATCTTTTGCATGAGCTGAATAACGAACTGAGACATGAAACAGGAAACAGAACTGCGGAGCGATCTTCCAAATTAAAAGCATAGATTTCAAAGTAAGATATTTAAGCATCACACACAAAACAGCTTGAAGAATACTTAACACTTAGTATATATGTATATATATATGCCCTCACGTTTTTAGTCAAGAATTGGGGGATTTAATAACATTAATAACATTATGTGGCTGTAAATAAAGTAGTAGTATGAAGATTTTTTCTTTCATAGGGTGTGTGGTAAATGAAATAAGGGGACAAATTGTGACTTGTTCCTTAAACGAATGAAACTAAACAAGTGTATGTGTTTAAATTAAATTAATGTTAAACACTGATGTTAATTATTTCAGACTTTGAATGTTTTTGTACATTGTTAACAAACAGCACATTATGTGCAAAAGTTTCCTGCTTAATATGTACTTTAATATATTTCAACGTTTAGAGACTCCGATTGAAATTAATTTATTATGAAACGAATTGTTTGGTATTAGCTTTGGATACCCTAAGCCTCGTAGCCCCCCCCACCCCCTCCTCCGAGGCCCCCCATTTATAAAAGTGTGGCCAGTGACTCCAGCAGCTCTTAAGTTGTTGTTTTTTTTTTTACTCATTATGAGTACTGTCATTTTGATATAATACCAATTTGTCGTAATTGGATGCTTAGCCTCATCAGTGAAGCATTTTTTCAAAGACAATAAATAAATAAATATATAAATAAATAGACAACATTTTCAAAGTCATTCCACTTCTGTCCTCGACTTTCAGATGTTTCTCTTGTACCCAAGCCCTTAGTTGTTACTTTTTTTTTGACGTAAGCTTGAGATGTTGAGGCGAATGTTGTCCTCTCTGTGACAACTAGAGGAGGATGACCCCATCTGCAACTGCCATCAGCCAAGTCTTAGCCAATCAGAGATTAGGTTGCGCTGAAGACTACTTCCTGATAGCCTGTCCACTGCAATCAAGGTCCCGATCCGTGCACTCAGCCAACCTTGACCATCCTCATCCTCTTCCACATGCTTAAACCAGTTTGATGACATTCTATCATCTGCTGAAGCCCGCTAAAGGGGAAGAAGAGGAAATCTTGTGTCTTAGATCGAATACGAATATGGAAATCAGCTTTCCTCTGATTGGTAGTTGGAGATAATTCACGTGGTGGCCATGTGGGTCCCACCCACATGCCTAGCGTTATGATATATGGACACCCTGAATAACGAGACTGTAAAAGCTTTTAGGGATGCACGGCAATATATTTTACTTTATCACCATTAATAAACCATGAAAAGGGTAAGTAACAATCAAGGAAAAAGTGGCTTGCTAGAGAAATATGACATGGATGAAAACAAATAAAAGGGCTGCCATTCAGTTGAATGTAGCTACTGTGTGTTAGATCATGATATGTTATATGTTGGAGCACAAAGCAGTGTGGGTAATAAGTGTGCACAAATATACATGTTATGTGTTAGCCACAGCTGGAGGATCTGAAATAAATAATGAAAAAAATGTTCTTAGGTTTTATTCATTTATCTCATTAAATAATTGGTTAATTAGTGGAATATTAAAGACACTGTAAATTGAATTCAGAGATTTGTTTCTAAATACATTTTATATGTTTAGAGATAATTGCTGACAATGTGACAAGACTGAGAACAATGAAATACGGAATTGTTGGGATATAGCATTAAAAATGTTTTCACCTTTTCAGTTCAGCAATTTTTATGGCCATGGCTAAAACTAAAACCAGGTACGCAGTTGGGCAGAAATCAGTATTCAGATATTCAGATTACCATCTCACTGCACTAGTGAATTGATGAGACGTCTCAGAGAAATGGATTTTCCAATAAATGGGGAAAAAAATATTAATATATATAATAAAACAATGATATGGCCTGATAAGTGAAAGAAAGCATCTTTAACTGTGTTGTACTTGTTTCAATGACAATAGACTTTTTTTCTTCTTGATGGTTTTCCAAAAAACAGCGAGTTTCTATCCTAAAACCATATTGGACTGTATTGCTTTTTTCTTTCTTTCTTTCTTTTTTTCCCGGGTGGGAAAGAGTTAACAAAATGAACATTCAACAAAGTGATGTGTGGTCTGAGGGAAAAAGGGTGATTAAGGAACAGAGATTGGCCTTGGTCCTGAAGTGGCTTTACAACTCAGTGAAGGGATGTCTTGTTCAATTTCAAAGTAATTCACAACTTTGCTAAAATGTGTGTTTAAAATTGAATACAAACAGAAAAAGGCTGAAGTGGAAGATTTTTGCAGTGCTGGACGAGCAGCAGTAATAAATATGAGGGGCTTTTCATGTTTGTACCCATATACTTGTATAGTACTATTTGAAGTACTATACAAGTACTTCAAATAGTCTTATAAAGCTACAAGATCTTTCATTTCACAGTTCCGTATCTAAATTGCTTACTCTGTATGGATGAATAGGCAATGACAATATTGTACTAGCAAATAAACTGTGGGATCCAAATTCATGGCATCATTCCAGAAGCTCTTATGGCACCATTTGGTAACTTTAATCTATTCTCACAAATCTATGCTATATAGGTCAGTTCTTGCCCGATGTAAAGTTTGACGAAGTAATGTTCATGGTTGAACAAACATGCCGTTACTTTCCATGAACGCACACACATAACCATACATTCACTATATTTATCATATTGAGCAATTGTGACAACAGGTTTCACAAAATAAATCACTTCAACAGCAGCAAGAAATGTCAGATAAGTACTCATTATTGAAGAATATTTGTATGGCAGTTGGCAGCTAACATGAGGAGCAGTTTCAACACTTAGTCGACTTCCCCTAACCCCAACCATCAAAAATGATTGCTTACCTACCCCTTTTCCTTACCCTAATCTCAACCATAACCCAATTCAAACCTAAACTCTAAAACCAAGTCTTGACCCTCAAAAAGAGGTCTAAACTCGTGAGGCTCAGCAAAATGGCCCCACATGTAAAAAAACAAGACCACACACATACACAAACACACCCCCACCCCCCACACACACACACCTACCTGTATAATGCCGACATCTCTACCGAGTCATCATCATTTTCACAAAGAAGGGTGGAGCAAGGTTTACTACTTTGTGAACAAATACGTGAGCAAATAGTCAACAGTTTAAGAACAATGTTTCTCGACGTACAATTGAAAGTTCATAATATTATCAAAATATTTGAGAATCTGGAGCAACAATGAATGACACTGCATTAAAAACGTGTATTATTGTGAAATTGGATACTGCCATGTGTGCTCAGAAACACTTCAGAAAACCATTGTCAGTTAGCAGAGTTCATCATCTACAAAGTTAAAGTTCTTTATTGCTGAAGTGTCATGATAAGATGTAAAACTTGAAATAAATAAATAGCCTAATAAACTCCAGCAGATAAACTGAATTCTTAAGTAAGATATAATTTCTTAAATATAACATAAATTTACTTATTTTGCTTTGACAAGTTATTGTTACTTAAAATTTAATTGTCAGACAAGATCATTCTGCTTATTTTAAGATACTTATTACTTCATTATCTTATTTGATCAAGCAGTCTTGGCATTGACTGTTAACAGTCAGTTTTAAGTACTGTGAGGTTTAAAACAAGCATTTTACACATTTTAAGATGGCTACCAACATCAAAGGCCCTGATCTAGGGTTTCATAAATTGAATTTTCTTATTTTAAGATTTTGCATAATTTTGTAATAAATTGAATGGGAAAATTACAAGTCTGAAAATAATCAGACAAAATATAGCTCTTTGCTGTTAGCATTTTTTTTCTTGTGTAAAAATCAGTTTGTGGTTCATTTCGTTATATTTATTAAGCAAATTTTTTCCTCTTTCCATTATCAGCTCAGTGGTCTGGTGGTAGAGTGTCTGCCCTCAGACTGGGAGGTTTTGGGTTTAATCCTTGGCTTGGTCATACTAAAGACAATAAAAATGGGACCTGTTGCCTCCCTGCTTGACACTCAGGCTGAGTTGTCCCACTGTTTGTTTTGTTTTATTAATTTTTTCTTTTCGGACACATTATTACAGGTTACATCGATCACATCATATAATTTGCAACATTGACATCCGAAAGAAAGGCTGACGGGTAGAGGCCATGGCTTGTTAGTAACCCGTCCCCATCGATTTTTACGATGGCATCAGTCATATACATTATGATAGTCATTGATCCATATTGTTATCAATCCCAGACTTAAATCTGCACACTCCTCGCTCAGTTCATCTTGAGTAATGTCTGTGTGTATATTGCAGCTAGTACCAATCATTTGGAATTGGTAAATCGGTTCCCGGACGCCACCGACAGGCCCACCCAAACAGGCGAGCAGCCAAGGCGAGCGCATGCTCCTTCACCAGTAGCGTCTTCGCTGACTTTGGATCAGCTTTCACACATGTTGTGGCTTCCAGACGAGTAGACCGACTTGCATTCTGACCATTACGCCCACAGCAATGTTCACTCCATTCTGGTCAGTTCAGCCACCACTGCTGCCAGGATCCGATGATGCTTAGATCTTGATACTCCTGAGCGCTCACCAAGGCAAGCCCACCCGGCAGAGTAGCCCCCGCTAGCCGCATCCCGGAACCATGTTCACCAACCTCATTGTAACTATTTACAGCAGATACATTGCAGCCACAATACAACGTTATCACGACAGCCTTGCGTGTTACAACAAATGTCCCAACAGAAATAGAGACAGACAATGTTTACATTCTTACAGAACAGCAGGTGTATAAAGAGTTAACCTTGGCAGTGTCAGCAAGTAATCATATGCTATATTTACATTATTCAAATCATGACAGCTCCAGTTTTGGGTTAATTTGTAATATGTTACAATAATTTATTTTGGGTAAGACATAATCCACAATTGAATGATGTGAGTTACTGATAACAGTTATTGTCTCTCAAACTCCGCCAATTCTTCTACTCTTTTCACGATCTATATTTTCTTCTGAGAAGATGAGTCTTCTTTTGTTTGGATGAATATCCGACAGTCCACGTGTTTTCGATAAATCCATTCTTTCTCAATTGTCAACATTTCGTTTTGTGAGATTTTCATTGACGTAGACATGTTTACCTCTAAGCTTGTAGCAATCTCTCAAAAGAGCAATATTTTTCTTCCTGTCAACAAACCTGTTCAGAACTGCCGGTGGTTGTGTCCCCCCAGTTGGAAGCAAAAAGCACATCTGAATGTGCGCTGGAGCCACAATTAATCCCAAATCTCTGAGTTGAGTTGTCACTTGCTGATCGACAGTCTGTTTCACTGAAGTTTGGTCAGAATTAACAGCACTTGTGCTGGCAACAGCTCTCGCCCGAGGACCGTGGCGTGGTTTAATCTGGATATCTGTAACTATCACATCGTTGATTCACTTTTTGTTCCAAGGTGACAATGCATCAATCTTTTTCTTGTATCTCTTTCTTCAACTGCTGAATTTCCTGCATAAGTGGTTCGATGCTCTTTTTCATTTCAAGTATTTCGGTGAAGATTTTATCTCCTCAATTTCGTCAGCTCTTTCTCTGCCAGGCATATTGCAACAATGTAGTTAAAAATCCCAATTTCAACAAAATAGTTACAAGTCACGAGCGAGTGCAGGAGCAAGTACAGATGCGTCCTTCCTCGACACATGTGTCCTTGATTCTGTAAATGAATATGAAGGCTAAGTATTTTAAGAAAATATTCAATATTACTTGTTTTTAGTCTGAAAATACTAATTTCATGACAGTTGCGGTTATATGGGTCTAGTATTATTTTCTTATTTTTCAATATCTTTCAAGTAAATTTTAGTAAAATGTTCTTGTTCTGTTGGCAGATAATTTTGCTTATTTGAAATCATAATTTTCTTATTTTACTGTATTTTTTCTTTAAAATTTCTACTGTCCTTTTGCGGTTACGTGAAGTTAACTCATCACCTATACCAGAGTTATAATTCTTTAAAACCAAAAGTAAGTAAGTAAGCTTGTTTTGAAAATGTAAAAAGTAAAGATGCTCATGTTAAAATGTAATGGTTAAAAGTAAAAAGTAGTCTAAAAATAAATACTCAGGAAAGTACAATGTACTGGTAAAAAAAAAAAAACTACTCAAGTACAGTAACAAAGTATTTGTATTTCGTTACTTCCCATCTCTGATGAATGAAATTACATTTTGCAAGAAAATACAAAATTATTATTATCAAAATAATCATTATTCTATTCTCGGTGTCTCCTCTACTCCTTTCAAACGGATGCAGCACTTGAATGGAGGAAGCAGCGTGCAACCTTCAGATCCGCAACACACCAATTGATGCTGACACACACAAACACAGTCGAGCAATGGCAGAGAGGAGTAGCTCTACTCACCACTCCACAAGCCAGTAATCCAACAAAGATGCAAATTCAAATGTCAGCTTCATTTTTCCTCAAAGGCAATGTCGGCTTGGTGAAAGAGTGGAAACTTAAAGTCAATTAATTGCCGTTGGCAAATCCTTGTGGTTAGTTACAAGGTACAACTGAAGGATGACCAAGCACACAAAAAAGATTTCTTGATATACTCCTGTTGAATGGTGTATGATAAAAGCTGTTTAGAAAAAACAAAAAAACAAAACGCAAATTGCAGTACCCATATTCTCCCTAATAATCGAGCTCAATATAACATGTTCTCACGTGTTACATTAGGCCGACACCACATCATACAGGTGATGAAGTTTAGACTCACTCGTAATCGTATTATAGCTGCTCTTCCCTGCTCTGGATCAAGGCCAAAACACATATTACACTAATAAAACAAGAGGCCAACAGACCGGAGCGAAGTGTTTGTGATAACCTCTGGCTCTTATGTAGCCCTGTCACCAGCGGCCTCTTCACCAGGATGAAACATGGTCCTTGGCGCACATCATGGAGTCCAAATATTTGAAATTCCTCCATCGGCTGGATTTAATTCAACACATGCTGTAAATAATGTCTTCATAAAATGAATGCAACCTTCAATTCTGACATTTGATCCAATCATACACAACAGCGCCCACATTTTTTTATTTTTTATAATATAAATAATTTTTAGATCCTGATTATATTCCCCATAATCCTCACCACGTGGATCAAACTACACTAGGCTCTGGTGCCTCAGCAACTATTTTGTACTTCAAGTTCTGCAAATCAAGAAAGAAATCAAGAACCATTGAATAGAGCAAGGCACAAAAACATCGCAATCCCTGCATGAATAACATTTGACTAGATACATCTGTAAATCACTGAATATAAGATCTTCTCTTTTGCTTTTTGTGCTTGATTCTGACCATGTGCACTCAACTGGAGACAGACACAATAGTGGAGCAGGTGCGCCCAGATGGACCATCATGAAACAAAGACAGTAAAAAACACAAACACACAAAGAGCCAAAACAGATGGACAGTATGAACGGTGAAAGGCAGGGGCGACTTTATAAATTTACGATGACGTCCAAATGTCATCCGCTGACTTTTTTGTAGCATTGCAGGCAGCCGGCTGCAGTCGACTGGTTTGATCACAGCTTAATCTGCCCAGGCTCCAGGAGGTGTCACTTCCAGGGCCCGACCATTTGTTATAGCGCTCCTAATGGATATCAGGGCCACATGGCACTCATAAATTACCATTACTCATCCCTTTCTTTCCTCACATCTATTGTCTTCCCACTTTGATCCTGTTGCTTGCATCTCTTATCTCTGCTTACAGTTTCTATCCAGATTTTTTTTTCATGACTCTTACCAAGCATTTCCCCCTTTTTGAGTGTTTGTGTAGTATATCATTTTTATCTACCACTTGCTCTCATACATCAATAAAAACAAAATCCGGCGGTCAAATGGAAAGTCAAGCAGGTTTCTCTCACCTTTCCTTTACAAGCGCTTACACGTTTGTAATGACGAGTGATAAAGAGGCTGCTGCTGCCATGAAACGTGAGCAAGAACCGTAATGTTGTGTGTCCGTCCTTCAGTGGGTGTATTTGTGTGATAAGTCAAATCATGGAAATGACATTCTAACCTGAAGACCATTTTGCTATCGTAGGCGCCTGTTGGTCTGAGGGACTGCGCTGCTCTGGTGTGTGTACCATCTTAAACGAGCAGAGCGTGAATCATGCTCCAGCAGTCAGGTCAATTAACCCTGTGTGGGTGTGCGTGCAAGCCATTCAGATGGACAGACAACTTAACGCTATATATAGCTTTTTTTCAGGAAGGGGGGCAGGCAGATGACTCGTGGCGTAATTGTGATTGTCTACGATACAATGGTGTGAATCAGGCCTGGCCCTGGGCATAGGCGAACTAGGCGGTCGCCTCGAACCATGAAACAAAAAGACATGGCGATAGTAGAAATTCAGCCCTGCAGACGTTTGATCTCGCACGGCAATGGCGCGGCGTCTCATTTCTCCAAAACATTTCTACCTCTTCCAAGCTCCCTACCCTGGCGATGCGAGATGAAAAAATGAGCCCTTTACACAGATATATTTACCTCCGTAAACACTGCCACGTGACGTGTGCTATTTGCGCATGTGTGTCAAATATATTTATTTACTAATAAAATATTGATAAAAACATGACCCGTGATTCTGAACAGGATCAGTGGTAGAATGAATGACTGGCATGCACTGTAAAAAATTATGGTATTGAAAGGCGTTGGTGATCAATTAGGTGTGAAAGAATTTGAGAGCCCTGAGAAGAGCACCTAAAACCGAACCCCATACTCTATAACAGAGAGGCTCTCTTGTCCAATTAGGGACTTCTGCATGAATAGACAAAAAATCCTATTGACTCACTGCCACTCTGAGACAAGCGTGCAAGTTGCTTATTTCCTTCCAGCTTCCCATAGGTGTAAAGGACAGGTGTCCTAATTCTTTTGTCCATATAGTGTTTGTGCATACAACAGTCTACTCAACTTGTACAACATTTGAACTGATTCAAATGAAGAACTTGCCTGCAATTGTTATGTGGCAATTTTACTGCATCATCGCACAAGCAGCGCAGAGGTCCTGCTGAATTAGATCGTCAGTCATTCTGACTGAGCGGCTCACATTTACATGCAGCAAGGCCGACACTCTCACACCGCAGCGCAGTCGCAATCACATTCCCTGGAAGAGGTATTGTTCATTCAGTCGAGTAGTCTAGTTGGAGAACAGCTCTCCAGAGATGTGACCTTCGGTGACTGACAACAAAACTGATCTTTGTATCATATTGCCTGTTAACACATTAAATATAGTTTGGTGGAATCGTGTTAAATCTTATATACAAATACTTCCGGTTTGATTGGTAACGACAATTACAATAATGAAAATGTTAAATTAGTAAGTCATAAGTGATGATTATTTTTGGATTGGGTTAGTTTGCAGGTAGTGTCGAACAACAGTCGTAGTATGCGTTGTCCTGATTGGACTAATCCTCATCACCATCGAACAAGGTAAAACATTCTGTGATCATGATATAAATCTACCCTGTAATAAAAATCGGTTGAAAGATTACGCCGAAATTAAATTGTGAAATTTGCATTTGTTCTATAGCAAAGTATTGTTTATCATGTCATTCTATTCGTTAATTGAGATCATCTGTCCTTCTGCTGTTTGCAGAAATGACAGAGGAGGCAGTTTCCCATGTGACCTGTGATTGATTGCCAGTCCGGCATGCTCACCTACTGTATGTATCCTCTCAAGATCTTGATAGGTAAGCATATTCAGGGCTGCTTGTCTTGACCTTTGCACAGTCATTAAGAAACTGAGCTCATCCAAAAAATGCTGCAGTGCATCTCCGTGAGAAACCCGCTTTTGGATTCACTTTATTGCCAGTTTATTGCCACATTGACACGACAAAGGTAACATTGTTTTATTTGCTCTTTAAAGTTCAGTCCATACCAAGAAAACACAATCAAATCAAAATGTTACAAAAATAAACCAAATCCAATTAAAATAGCATATTTCCTTATTGTGAACATGTTCAGCACTGTATACGGTAAGTGAAAAATGTATTCAGTCATTGTTATGACAAGATCTCTCTCTCTCTCTCTCTCTCTCTCTCTCTCTCTCTCTCTCTCTCTCTATCTATCTATCTATCTATCTATTTATATATATTTTGTGTGTGGGGGGTTTTCTGCCCATTTTGTAAAAAATAGCTCTTCGTATGTGCTTTGGGATTGGTCCAGGATATGTTTTTCACAGTTGGAAGAAAATAGATGGCTGGCTGGATAGATGGAGGGATGGATTTGTTGTGTAAATCTGCAATCTGTGCCAATGATTCGAGAGGGACATAGTTAACTTGCCCCCGCTCTTGCCGCTCCGACAGCGGTGATGCTTCCAGAGCATATTTTACACTCATTCATGCAAACATCTAACTCACCAAGAAGTCAAGCCGAGACATGAAAATATAAATACATGTTTGTTTTTTTATTAGCTTTAAATTATATACAGTAAGTGGCCACATTAGTTGCTATCTGCATATAATCTAATTAGTGATGCACCGAAATTATATTTTTGGGCCAAAACCGAAAACGAGAAATGCTTGGCTGAAAACCAAAACGTCAATTTTTTTAACTTTTTTATTATCATTTCATTTATTATAATTAATTAAAATTATAATATTATTATAAAATATTTAGACCTATTTAGCACGGGCATTTTAACAAAGCACAATATAAATTGAAATGCGTTCACACCACAGACATCAGAGACATGTTGGCGAATAGTACATTAAACACTAAACGCGGGGTGAGCAACTAAGCATTTTCTGCCGGTGCAATTGCACTTTATAGTCAATGGACAGTACTTTGCACAAACGTGCACCGATGACGCATTTGTAGGCTATTTGGAGCAGGACACGGCAAGGCGCACTTAAAATCGGCACATTCACATATTCACCAACGTTTAAAAATAAATACGTTTCTTCGCACCACCCAATCGGTTTTGGTAACAGACTGCAAAGTCACACACGGCGACTTGAATTTTATTTCGGTTATTTCGGTGGCCGAATATTCAGTGCATCACTAAATCTAATGGGATCTAATGCACAAGATAAATAACCACATAAAATAAATAAATAAATAAATACTTGACTTAAAGCCTCACACACACGTTTGAGTCAGCAGTCATAACTTAGGGATCAAAACAAAAGCGTTTGATCACAAATTGTCCCATTACTAAGATGTTTAATGCTGTAATTGTTAGTACCTCCATGACTACGTTTACATGCAGGCAATAATCCTTTTAAAACCGAAATATTGGCAATATTTGGGTTTTGTAAGGTCATGTAAACACACGCAATAACCGGAATAGGCTCTTATTTGTATTTTTAAAAACCTGATTAAGACCCCTGGGTTACTCCTTTCATAACCGGAATTCTTACTCGGGGTATACTTTTTCGCTGTGCGCATGCTCGCTATTTTCCTCTTTGTCTTCTTATTCTTCTTCGCTTATTTGACTCGCAAGGAATCATGAACTATGTAGTCACGACTTGTATGCGCAGCTAAAGGAGCCTGCCTTGAATGCATTGATTTCTCTGCTGCGGTGTCAAGTTATTGTGTGTCTCTACGGCGAAAACACCACAGTTTGTGCCTATATACACATACAGTAAATACAAGTATACAAGTCTGTGCTTCTGGCGTGTAACCCACCGGAAATACTCAAGCCGATGTCAACAAACATGACGCCGGAAAGCAAAGAACCACACTTCTGAAGCGAGGAGGAAAAAACAACTTTATTTAGCATGGTGAGTGACATAAATATGTATTTTATTTAATGTATAGTAAGCTAAAAGCGTAAATTACGTTTTTTACATAATTACGTTGTCTGCGCGTCGCGGGCCCAACGGGGTATTCCAATCGAGCACAAATATGTATGTATGTAAACGGGAGTACCTCTATCGCCACTCATGTAAGCGTGTTACCTCGATTGTTTCAGAAACCGAAATTCTGACCTTAACCCGAATAGTGCTGCATGTAAACGTAGTCAATGGTACTTGTTCTCACTCACAGGCAATTGGTTGAAGTGTAGAGCTGCACTGCCTCGTACTGAGAGGTATTTACATAAATCCAAAAATGTTAGCAACATCTCTTTAATAATGTGATGGTTTAGCATCACTACATTACACACACACACACACACATAATTGTGAGGACATCCATAGACATAATGCATTTCCTAGCCCCTTCACCTAACCCCAACCATCAAAAATGATTGCCTACCCCCATTCTTTACCCTAATCTCAACCATAACCCAATTCAAACCTAAACTCTAAAACCAAGTCTTGACCCTCAAAAAGAGGTCTAAACTTGTGGGGCCCAGCAAAATGGTCCCACATGGACGGGAGGGCCCCACAACTCTGTGAAATCCCAGAATGCTGGCCCCACTATGTAATAAAAACAAGACCACACACACACACACACACACACACACACACAATTCTATGACCAGAATCACCAGATGTCCCAATTTGACTGGGTTTTGGAGCCTTTGGTCCCACGACCTGGCGAATTTCGCCGACCCATTGTTTTTTTACGATATTACACAGGTCCTGTCCCAGTGTCCCGTTTTGTGCTATGCGTATTGTCAATTGCCGTATTTTCACGACCATAAGGCGCACCATATTATAAGGCGCAGTCACAGTTACTGGTGCCATTTCTGTGTTTAACACACACATAAGGCACACCGCACTATTGGGCGCACGCACGGTTAAACATACGCTAGCTCGAAACATATGGTAGCATGCTATTATGCTAAAACATATACTAGTGCTCGCACATATTTTTTAAAAAGGCAGTGAACGGAACAAAACTGAGTTCGGTTGAAGTAACAACAAAAAACAGTGAGTTCAGTTGCACTTGAAGTATATAACAATGTACTCACGTTAATTTTTATCAATCCTAATCCACAAATCAGTCATAGTCGTCATGATCTTCTGTATCAGAAACAAACAACTGGGCAAGTTCTCCATCAAACACGAATCAGCCATGTCGTGTCCTCGGAAATGATGCCGGCCAGGCAGAATGCAAATGTTAAGTTATTTGTGTCTAAACAAGTGCAGAAAATAGATTTGCCCCTCAGTCAGTACTCTCTAGAAACATGTTAACAGCTACTCATAGGCTGCGGTGAGATGCAAGATATGAGAAAGGAGCTAAGTGCGTCGTTTGTCTCCATCTTTGTGACTGGCCTGAAATCTGAATGTGATCGCCTGCCAGCCAAAGCTGGTGACCTTGGAGAACTATGTAGGGACAACAGATCTATTACTTGCATTGATTTTCATTTTCATGACTGGGTTATTTGGGTGGTTGCCCTCCAGATGCATCCAAGTAGAGCCACCCGAGGTGACAAACCGTGACATCAGTCTCACTCTGGGAGATGTGAGTCCATTTGCTGTGACTCTCACAAAATTGTCAGATTATCATAGAAAATATGGTGTTTTCCCTTCAGTGTCAGGTCTGCAACTGGTCGGCGTGGACTGCCCTTCATTTGACCTTCATGACTGGCCCCGGCATTACCCTACGGCCTGACATCATGGCCGTGTGACTGACTGGCCGGACAAGTCCCTGTGCTTGGTGTCCTGGCCGCCCCTCCTTTTCGGCCCAGTCAAACACCACATGTTTGGAGTCTCAATCACGCACCAATTGCGTGTGTGTCAATATGTCCATTTGCAGGATTCAAGAGAAGACTCCTATAGATAATGAAATCTGGGTAAATCCTGCATTGTTGAAATGAATACCACTACATTGAAAAAAAAATATATATATATTTTTTTAAACATGTTAAAAAAAACTTTACATTTCTGGCAGCTGGGGTGCCAAAAAAGTACAGTGAAAAAGAGGAACTTATTATCACTTAAGTCTCATAAAAATACAGTTTTCCGCCCCATAATTAAAATACAGTTTGTTGTTGTAATTTCAACAATATCTTGCCTTCTCTTCAGGTTGTTTGTAGAAGGTGAAAAATATACATGAACATATAGAAAAATTACCATACCAGTAAACTGTTTCAGTTTTAAACCCAATATCTAGTTTTTCAACAGTTTTTTTTTACATGTTTTTAAAGATGAATCACATCATCAAGCCCAATTTTTTGCTTTGCATATTATTCACCCTCTCAAACTTTCCCCTTTCCCTGCCTCATTAGATGTCCTTTCAAAATAAATATTAATACAATGTCAATGAATGTTACCATCTAGGACATTACAGTAATTGTAGTTATTTTCAACAACAAAAACATTAGTCAATTAACAAAGCATTTATTGCGAAATTACAAATTTTTTACTGTTTAATTTTGCGGCAATTTTTTATCTTTTTCTCCTTTTTTCCAATCAGAGGTTTAAAGTTGCATTTTACAGTTTATTTCCTTAAATGATATAACACATTTTTGTGAAATTAGGATTCATTTGTCAACATATTTTAACAATAAATATAGGTATTTCTAATGCATTTTGGGGGTAAAAGAACAGAAATATTGTGTGTTTTCACAGTTTTAATGATGTCATGCTATTTTACATTCAGTCTATAAGATAGCAGTCAATTAATTTTTTTTTAAATGATATTCTAAAAATATAGGAAAAATCCGTAAAATACAATAAAATAAACATTGGCATTCTGTTATTTTAACAAAAAAACAAATGTTATTTTCTTGTGGACGCTGAAGTTTTGATGCAACCATTGAATTGGATCTCACTCTATTGTGCATGTTTACCTTATGTTGCGGCCAGTGAGTGTGTCTTTAAGTGTTGCAAGGAAGATGACCTACCTTTCACTTACAGTACTGGAGCCTTCTACTGAAAATGACCAGCATTAAACAGGTTTTACCATCCCCCACTTGTGTGATCCAGTCCAGTTGGGTCTAACCTCCATGGTGCATCGTAATAAAAAGCTGCCTCAGGCCTAAGCGTGTAGGGCTAAGAAAAGATCAGAGAACATACCGCACCAGCATGCACAGAAATGTTTTGGGCAAGATTTTTATTTATTTTTTTAACCTCAAAGCGCAGTGGAATTTTTTAGTCCACACCATCTGCACTGGGTCTGATAGTATGTCCAACGTGAACAATACATGGATGCAATGTGATTTTGCTTTAGGCCAGTGGCATGAAGAGACAAAATAATAATAATAATAATAATAATAATAACAACAACAAAACATTCCATACTGTCCAGTGTCCAAAGAGCCACACAAAAATGTATTCGCAAACTACCATAGCAACAGCACCTGACACTGTCAATACATAAGGTATTAGGTATATATTTACACTAGCTATTTTAACCCTTTCAATACCTCATCCAACATTACACTGTCAAAATACAAGTTCAATTAAAGTATGTATTTGTTCTTGCTTTATGTTTCCCAGACACCTATACCCATAGTAGCTTTGGCAGTAAGCTAACTGCTAGCTAGTAGCAGTGACTAGAAGCTAATAAGCTAATAAACACATGTGATGGACTCTGGGTGGAGCAAACCTCAAGTCTAATTTGGCCACCCGCACACTCTCCTGTGACAGTATGTGCCACACATCATGTCAATTGACTCATATTTCCCAGATGCGCTTCAAAGACTGTAGTAAGTCCAGTGCTCCAGGAAGGCGATCAATCATATTCCACATATAACAAAATACAGTGTCACACATAGGACACCTTCAAAAAGCTATAAGATGTATATGGAGAAACTGAACTGATAAAAGAAGTGCTGTGTGTCGGCTACAGCATTGTTGTAGCCTTGAAATTTATTGGATAATTATTTTACCTACAACTGTTAGTTGTGATTCCACTTCAAACATAGTGTCTGCGGACAGTTTCTTCAAAGTAATTGTCCGATCGTTAGTTTCCCCTTTAATCATACTAGCATTGATTTGTTTGTGACAGCCCTACTCTTGTCTCAATTCATCTTCTGATGTTACTGGTCGCACACATACTGTTTCAATACTTTTGGCGAGGAAGTGAAAGTCCCCACTAATCTCCCATTTATGGCAGTCTTGCCCAAAAAAATCCTTTTGGCTTTGAGGCCAAAGAGATTGCTATTCTGTTGTTGGCCTTTGAAGTCATGCTTGTGGTAATTTGCATACGAGAAGAGGCATCAGCTATGCAAGATGTGCTATGTCAGGCTTCTCAGGGCACGGTCAGTTTTCTCCCACAGGCGTTCACCAGCTCAGTGGTAGACTATTTAATGCACTTTCTGCCATCTAGTGGATATTAGTTGCAAGTACAGCTAAAGTGGGCGGCATCTGACATGAATTAAGGTGATCTAATGCTGTTGATGATGATGATCATGACACTGTGCTACATATAGTACTGAACTCATGTGACCAAATTTACTACAGGTGAAGTGACATTTGTCAACACTGTCGCGGGCTCTTACATTCTTCCAAGACACATTTGAGACATACATTTGGTATGCTGCTTGATTTCAGCCACTTTATAGTGATGCCCAAGAATACTTGCAAAAGCATCGCGCCCGAGGTGCAGAAGGCTGCAGCAGGAGAGGCGCAGGAGGTCATGAACCTTCCGAAGCTGCCTTTTAAATCATTTACAGCCAGGAACCATATCCAAATCTCTGGATTGCCCTAACTCCGCATTGCAGTAACAATCATATATTTCAGCATTATTTTTTTAATTATGTTTTTAATCATTAAACAATATTATTACAAATAACATAAAAATGGTTAAATTACATACTAATTTTTCTACTTACCGGTATGGGGCAGGGATTGGGCCCTCCCCCAAATAAAATTTCGCTTAGGACTCCTCTTTGGTCCCGAATGCAGTGTGTGATTTGACAAAGACCTACGTTTTAATAATGAGGAACTGTAACTCCTCAAGATGGGCACTAGGTGGGACTGTTTATCTTTGCTTTCACAGTACTACGTTCATTTGAGGATATGGAGTCTAATTCACGCTACATGTTCTTTTGGGATGAAAATGAAGAATGGAATAACCCAAGAAGTGTAATTGAGTGCATTAAAATATATGGTAGTAGAAATCAAAGCAGTAAGCACCAATAGTGTGTGTGACGGTGCGAGTGCATGATTGTTTGTCTCTATGTGCCCTGTGATTGACTGCCGAGTAGTCCAGAGTTTAACCCCAACTCTTGCCCATAATGTGAGCTGGGGAATAGGCTTAACTCTAAAAAGGATCAATTGGAAAAAATGGATGGGTGGACAATGTATAGCATTTATTATTATTATTATTTTTAAGGTATAGAAATAATTTACTTAATTATTATTCTAGTTTATTTAATTATTATTCTGTATTATTTATTTACTCTCTGTTTTAATCAATAATAATTGCCCTTTTCCATTATTAGTTCTACTAGCTAGAAACCTTACTGGTAAACACAAACTGGCAAGTATTGCAAAGTTTATCATATTTACATATATACAATATTTACATTTCTAAATTGCACAACAATGCAACTATAACTATTAATAATACATGTATATATATATATATAATATTTGAATGGAAATATTCAACAAATCGTCTTACTTAGGGTTAGGGTTCACACGTTAAGTATGGAAGAATGTTATATTAATGGAACATTAAGCCTTAATATTTTATTTCAATGCTGTTCAAACAAGAAACAGATTGCAACAGACTGTTTGTTAAATACAGTGGCTCACAGTTATAAGCCTGAAATTTTAGATAAATAAATACATTTTAATACAAATCTTACAGTGTACATGTACAAATTTGCTGATTAGTATTTTCTAAATTTGAGTTAAAAAAATCGCAATAATCAGCTTATAGATTCGTATTGGGATAAATCGGTATCTAATCGAATCGTGAACTATGTATGAATCATGATAAGGATAGAATATTTACTTATTTATTTATTTAGTAGCCTACTAGATTTTTGTTTATGTACCAAAGGTTGTCATCAGTGGGTCCACACAACAGTGTCAGAATAGACCCCCCCCCCCCCCCAAAAAAAAACAAAACAAAAAACACACATTATAATGTACTGAAAGGAAAAATACAGTAGGGTGTGATAGAGCTCTATTTAAGGCTGTAGGTTGTATAAACGTTGTGAGCAGTATGTACTGAAAACAGCCGTTGTAAAATATATTGATTGGATCAAGATGGGGGAAAAAAATGCCACACAGACACACCTTCACTCACACACACAAACACCTGGCCTGTCTAAATGAGTAAAGGTACTTGTGCACCCAACGATGTCACCAATTAAGCCAACGTTGATTTCCCCCTCCCCCTCTCTAATACGCTGATGTTTTTCAGTTTTTCTTATTAATTGTGAACAATGGGTCAGCTTTTTTTTTCTTTTAAATGAATGCGAATTCATCCATCCATCCATCAAATCTCTATTCCGCTCCCGGGTTGCAGGTGAGCTGCAGTCCGTCTCAGCTGACTTCGGGCAAGAGATGAGGTCCACCCTAGATTGGTTGCCCGCCAATTGTAGGGAATATGGGCACATAAACAACCATTCACACATATTTAGACAGTCTTGAATTAATTAAGAAAAAAAATACACAAGTGCAGAGAAAACTCAAAGTCCTCTCAGGGAACTCAGAGCCGAGACTCAAACCCCGAATCTCAGAAATGTGAGGCGTACGTTTTAACTTATAGTCCACCCCTGTCTGTGAATACATGTGTAGTAAGTAGCCTATAGTGTGCAGCATTTACAGATTCCTGAAACTGGACATGACACTGTCACTTGCTTGTGCCGCTCAGTAGCCTGTGGTGCTTAAGTGAAGAGGATGGACGCTCACGCTGCAGAGGAGGAGTGCTTTGTGTGCTTGTGTGAGTAAATGTGTAGTAGTGCAACGCAGGGTTGGGAAGAGCAGCACGGTCACAGGTGACTGTCATGTTTAATAATGATTATCACCACGCACCTGCGCCCCCACACTAATTAACTGAACGCATATGCAAATGAGCCTGGGGATTTGATGGGGAGGGGGGGGGAAACAGTTCATGCAGTGGCAGCGCGCGGTTGTTCAGCTGCTGGATTTGAATCGAGTAATGAACGGTCAGCAATGCAAGCACCGGTGGTGGTAAAAAAGAAGTGAGATAAAGGAAAAGGAGGATATTAGGGTGAGAGGGGAGGAAGCAAGGAGGATGAGAGGAGAAGAGAGAGAGAGAGAGAGAGAGAGAGAGAGAGAGAGAGAGAGAGAGAGAGAGAGAGAGAGAGAGAGAGAGAGAGAGAGAGAGAGAGAGAGAGAGAGAGAGAGAGAGAGAGAGATCACGAGGTAACATAATGGGAACAGGTGGACGAGTGGCCTGTTGACTGAGGTAATAAGGGGAGGGATGGAGGAGGGGAGGGACGTTGTTTGTGTGTTTTAATGCAGCCCTCATATGGATGATGCAGGAAAATTATTCATCTTATTTAACATAAAATACATATTCCATGCAGCCTACACTCATTGGCTACATCTGCACTAATAATATATAAAGGCCGTTGCCTTTAGAAATCAATTGTTTACCCACAAATTGGCAATATTACTTCCCTTTAATTGTGTTCCAATACAGACCTGCACGACTGCAAATTGCAACCAGAATAATAAACATACGGTTAATATAAAGTAAGGATAAAGTATTCTATATACAATGTTCATATTGTACAGCTACAGCCTGGACTATTTAACCATCGAATCATGAATCCTTTCAAAGGGGTTACTAAATGTACTTTCCCCCAAAAAAACACATCATAGTCCCCAAAAATAAAAAATCCAATTCGATCATAAATAGAGTGCAGTTTTTACAGTATATAACGCTTAACCTACACTATAGTGTAGGTTAAGCGCTATATACTGTAAAAAGTGCATATACGCATTCTCCAAAGTGCTTTACCAAGCCTCATATTCACATTTGAAAAGCACATTGGAGTGTACATTAGGGTGACTATATTTTGATTTCCAAAAAAAAAGAAGACACTTGGCCCAGCCTCAAGATATTTAAATTATACTCAAAGTTTACTCTAAGATGCCAACTCCTCTGTATTGGTAGAAAATAATAATAATAATAATAAAAAACATAATTCTCCTTTGACAAATGAATAAATGTTACATAATATTCTAAGCCCAACGTTTACTTGCCCCGAGATATTTAATTTATTTTTTGGGAACCTGCCCCGCGTGCGTTTCCATTACAGTTATTCACAAAAATAAAAGCAATATTGTACTATTTCCATAAAGTGCAATTTCGACTTGCCGGTGTTTCTATTGAAGAGCGTTTCGCTTCTGAGGCGCAATTCTCGTAATGTCCCGTCTCGCGAGATTTCGCAGTTCCGTAGGAGGTGCTCATGATGTTTATGGAAGACAGACGCCCGGAGTTCTTCATATTACTTTAAAACACCTCCGTCCCTTCATCGGACGGGTTCGGGCATTTGGTGTTGGTGTTGTGTGTGCGTGCGCTTATAACTTGTGTTATGGTGCGGCCGGATGAATTTCAACGAGGACGTGCGCCGTATGCCGCTGGATTGCTCGTTGCCCGGGGTAACGGCCATTTCTCATGCAACGATATGGGACGTGCATTGAACGACGGCATATTAGCTCCATAGCTGAATCGCTTTGTGCTTAAAAAGACATGTTATCCCCTCCGGAGGCAGGTCCGACACTAAAGTGAGTGGCCCCGTACTTCCTACTTCCTTCCTTCGTGCTGGGTGGGGTCACATGACTACAGGGAATGCGCAAAAAGTGTTTCCGTTACACTTTTGTGAAATACTTCTATTTGGACACGTCTCAAAAAACACCTCATGAGAGCGTAAAAACGTTTTTGCAATATTTAAGAGTTTTTTTCAAAAATCAAATGCTTCCATTACTATTGCTTGCTTTTGCGCAACTTGCCTTTTGCGCAAAACTGAGGGTAATGGAAACACACCTTATGATGTCTCCAGTTTACGAGCACAAAGCGATATCAGTGATCTAAACTCTTGGCCGCCAACAAAGCTCAACACCTTATTTGAACACTCAGGATGTGAGGACTGTCGTCAGGTTTCCATCCAAATGTTTCGATGTGCAAAACGGACATGTGACTTATGCCCGTTTCCATCCGCTCTTCTTTTGCGAACATGCGCCGCGAGATGACGTTGTAGTGACGGAGCTTTGGGACAATGGGGAGTTCCAGGTGGGAATGTTGGTTTTGACTGAACGGAAGTAGTTTGTCTTGTTAGCTTCCCTTCCGCATGTAAGTGAAGTGTGTCGTTACATTGAGAGCTGATGTTAATAAAGCCATCTAAAATTGCATTCATGGTTTTTTTCTTGAATTACTTCGTAAAAAAGAATCGTGTTTCTTCGTCTCCCCAAACATATGTTACTCTATCATCCTCCATTTATTGTGACTACAAACGTGCGTGTGACGTAGTATCGGTCAAAACGTGCGACGCATATCCGGTCTTGTAGTCGCTTATTCGCAAAACCTTTTTCCATTGCTAAAATGCGCATTTTCCTTTTTTTTGTTTTGAAAAAACACCCCCTCCAAGTGTAAAAACGTTTTTGCAAATTTTGGGCTTTTTTTCCCCCGAATTTGTGGCATTTCCATTCAGTTTCTTTTTCGCAATTCTTGAAAATTCAAATAAAAATAGGTGGATGGAAACCCACCCTGTGAGATACATAAAAAGCTGATCTATTTTTTCTTTTCCAAAAATGAAATACTTAACAATAAAAACACACACACAAACCACGGTGCTTACCTTCCACAGCTGGGGCCTGCAGGTGGTCGTTGCTGAGTCCCGTGATTTGGGCACCCGCCCCTTGTCTCCCTCTGCTTTGCTTTCGCAAGCTTTAACTTGCTTCTCCCATTAGCCGCTGTTGTTAGCTACTGGATCCAGCCTGTGGCTCTGGCTACCTCCCACTAGCTGTTCTTGTTAGCTGCTCCGGCTAACTCGGTCTTTCCTCGTCGCTCGCTGAGGTTCTGATCGATGCTCGCACGCTCACGGCAAAATGTAATTGAGTCACCGTAGTGTGCGTGTTTCGAAATGCGTGCACTTGAGCTGCATTCTATTATTTAGTGACATCTCGTGGTGAACTTTTCACTTGAATATGAAAATTTTGATTCACCATTTGTTTCCGCCAATTAGCATCTCAATGAAAGTTACAGTCGATTTGTGCACAACCCTTGTAGATTGTATAATAATACTAATACTACTAATAATAATAATAATAAAAGATAAAAATGCATACTGCATTACTGTATTATATTCAGTTGTGTATGTGCTTCCATCATGTATCCCCAAACCACAGCAGCCTTAATAAAACCAAGGAATAAGTGAGAGAAGACGGCCTTTGAACTTCACTTATTTATTCAGACGTATTCCAAACACGCATTCTATATGTCCATACTCCGTCCAGGGGCCACGCGTGCATACACACCTTCCTCTAACAAAGCAAATTGAAGTTCATTCAACTCGATGGCCCCAATCTTATACGGGGGAGGCAGGCTCGTCACTCACACAGATAAGGGTGAATTAGGGTCTCACTCAGGGTTTTACATTTCAATTTAGCCTCCGGCTTCAGAGCCATTAGGGGCCTAATCTAAAGCTCGGTCCGCAGAGTTCTGCTTCGCAATATTGTTTTATTAACTTGCTGCAACCTATTCTAGAATACAACTCTAACAGATTCATTATTTCACATTAAATTCATATTAGGGTTACTTGTAGGAAGACCTGTGGCTTAAGAATATGCAAGCAATCACTGTAATGCAGTCCTGCAGTATCTCCAGCTGGTTCATTTCGGCAAGTAGTACAGAGAGGCTAATTGCACGTTGATAATGTGCCTGGGCATGCACAATGACCAAGTTGGCTCTAGGCAACCAAGCACAAATGAGAGAGGGAATGCTCTCCCTCTCTCTCAGGTGTAATGTCAAATGGGTATTGTTCCTCTCGACAGTAGTCCCTTAGCATATGGTGCTGAAAAATAGTGTGGACGCTGCATACGTGCAAACCGATGAGGATGATTTAGAATTTTCAATCCAAATCAGGCAACACGTTGGAGTAGCGGTTTGCGCGTCTGCCTCACAGTCGTGGGGGTCCCTTTCTGTTTCTTCTCCAGATACTCTGGCTACCGCCATATTAAAAAAAAAACCTGCATGTAAGGGTTATCAAAGACTTGAAATTTCACAGAGATTTGAATGTGAGAGTGAATGATTGTTTTTCTAAAGGTGCCGTGGCGAACAGTCAGCCAGCTCACCAGTGATATGTATTTGGCTTCTTATCACATCAGTGTCATGTTGTCATGCAGCAGGTGATTTCCATATCCAAAAAGTGAGTCATTTCATCCAAGACCTGGCTGGTCTTTTTTCAAGCTCTCCAAAGAGAACCAGTGCACTTGACATAGTGGTGGCCCACAGCGAGCTAGCACAGCGAGATGGAACTTCCACTGCTGAGCTGTAAACATTGTTATTATAGAAAACAAAGAAGAGCTACTGACATTTTGTGGTTTATTTGTGATTAATGTGACACAAAATATGTTTTTTTTGCTTTCTGCTGAATATAGAATTTGAAATTGTTTAGAATTCAGAGATTCCGACTCAATTAGTACTTATTGATCCCATTCCTTTACATATAACAAATTTATAGTGCAGGTTATGCCCCCCCCCCCCCCCACACCTTCCCCATTAACAATCAGTTGGCACACTATCTCAGTATGTTCCCAAAGTTTTGCTAACATTGTGGCGTGACAAACAAAAAATGCTAAACCAGCTGATGACATCATCTTTAATGCGCACTTTGTTTGCATTGCCACATGTAGCTTCTGCCCTGTTTTTGTTTTGTTTGTGTTTTTTACAGCCTTATAAGGCACCTTTCTGTATGTCTATTATACAGTGTCGTCGTACATGGATGTTGAAAACACAAAAAAACTCTTCTGACAAAGTCAGAAGTACACAAACTAAACTCTAAAAAGAGAATTGTTGACCAACTTTTAAAAAAATCACTTCAATTGGCAACACACGATGGAATTAAGTTAATCCAAAGTGAATATATTAAATTTAATTCATTATGAGTTCATTAAACATAATATATTCACTTGAATTAAATTAATCCAAAATTAATCCAAAATGGATATATTAAATTTAATGAAATCATAATTGATTAAACTTAATATATTCACTTTGGATTAATTTAATTCAATTGTGTGTTACCAGTTCAAGCTAAAATCTTTTAAAGTTGGTTAACAACTCAATTTGTTAAATTTGTTCAACAATTCTCTTTTTAGAGTGTATAACTGTTTTCAAATATTGGGAGCAGTAGTAAAAAGTCATGATAAAACTAAATACTCACGTGAACTACTGTTACCTAAAAATATATATATATTAAGTATAACAATGAGGTATTTGTACCTTGTTTGAATTTGCTTCCCACAGCAAATAATATGACATTAAAGAGACACTTTTTTATCCTTTGAGTGAAACGTTTAAAAGCATGATAGGAAGGGATAGCACTATTAGGAGCTTTCATGGAATTCATCATAATCCCAACCAACTCCCACAACGCTTTTCCTCTATTGGTTGGGTCACTTTACCTTGCTTTTGGACTTCTGGTGTATCTTGTGTTCCCGGGTCCAACTTCAATAATGGTGGCAAGGGATGCTTGCCAACAACAGTGTGTATGTGTGTGTCGTAAGGGAGTTTGAAAAAGGGGGAAACATGTGGAAGCAATCTGGTTGTTTTACTGTCTGGCTCTGGTGGTGAAAGTGTTGGGCAGGGGCTATGAGCGGTCTGGATCGTGTCAGAAGCCGCCGGAGTCAGGTTACTCTGACCGACCGAGCTTGGAGGAGAGCTAGGTTTGGATAACGCCAACGAGAAATGAAGGGTAAACACCAGCGTAAGAGATGAGATTGAGAATCTTCTGAATTGTTCTGTCCTTCCCAGTGCATTTTAATGCGTGTGTGCGTGTGTGTGAACCTGGGCCAGAGGGCTCCAAAAGACGGCCACTTGAACTAGCCCCAGCTGAGAAAACAAACGGCCTCGAATCTGTCTCTCCCCTATCCTCTCCTCTCCTCTTCTCCCTTCATCCAATTTTCAACTTTTTTTTTCCACAAAGATGGGCATTTAATCAAGTAAGGGAGCTAATCAAAGCCAGACAAATGCTCCTCAACCCTCAGCTATCTCCTCCCTAATCCTAAAGCTCTGCTTCTCATTTGCCATTGACCTAGAGAACCAGACTTGCCCATGGAACACAACATGGCTGACCGATTGGGGGTGATTGGGTGTAGTTGGTTAGCTTTGTAGCATTGAGTAATAGGTTAGCATACGTGTGTCTGAGAGTGAATGTATAAATCCATATTCTAAGGCACAGTCAAAGGAAATATCAACAACCGTCTTCAACTACAGCGCATGAAACTTGCAGTGGCTGAGGTGAACGGGGATATGGAATAAGCGAGTGGGGGTAGTGAAGAGGAACGAGAAGGCGAGGACGGTGGAAGCACAAGAGGTCACGGGGGTTGAGGTGATAAGTCGCCTGCTGGGGAATTAATAGGGAGCAGATGGAGCTACCTTTACTTAATGTAAGGTTGTATATACAAGGAGAGAGATTTATCAGTCTATATGAGAATGGAGTCTGACAATGGCTGCTGGGACGACTCCTCAACCCGAGGAGGATTTAGCACATTCCTATCTCACTGCGAACTTTGAGATGTCTGAGGGGTTAGCAAGTCTTAAGAGGTTCAGTAGAGGGGGACTTATGTAGTAAAATAGTAATGAAACTGGTTAAATATGAATGATTTGAATACAGAAAGAATTCAAAGCTATAGTTGCTATTACGATATTTTTCGGACGATAAGCCGCACTTGAAATTCTGTAATTTTATCAAAAATCAACAGTGCGCATTATGTATGGATGTCGGCTTTTCAGTTTGTCATCTTTCATCAAATTTATTTCTATTCATATACAATTGCCAGCAGGTGTCTGTTTTCGTCATACCAGAACTCAACCGTCTTCCTGTTTCCGTGTCTAAGAATCATGGTAAATGTAGTTCTACTAGCCTAACACTACAATCATCGGTTAGACCCAACGCAAACTGAACTTTTCTGGTCACAGGTGATAGGACTGGATCGGTGTGAGGTAAATAATACATCCAACTTCCAATAGTTGCCAGGACCAAGCAAAAAAGGTTGGATAATGGTAAGTGCACGCTTTTAATTGTTTACAGCTGCTGAATTGTCAATCAAGATAGCATTTAGCATTAGCCAAAGTAATAATGCAACAACCTGTCTCCAGATTGACTAGAGATGTTTTTGTCAGAGGATCCCCTCCTCCGCTTGAATCAAACACAGAAGCAACGAAGCATCAACAGGCTGTACAATGACAATAAACTATTTAACATACAATGCTTTAGACAAATAATGTGCCTTATAATCTGAAGTGCCTTATTTCTGAAAATATTTTAAAATAGACCCGTTCGGTGGGTCCGAATAGGTACGGTGCACCCAATGGTTCTAAAAATATGGTAATTTGACAAAAGTAATTCAGGGATAAAAGAACATTTTAAGACTTGTGTTTTTATTAGGCAGTTACAGAACATATTAATTACACTATTTTTGGGGGGGGGGGGGAGATGTGAAATTGTAAAACATGTCATCGGTCACAATGTCGCAGCACGGTGGCCCGGTGGTTAGTATGCAGCCTTGCGGTTCTGAAGGTTTGGGGATCTCAGCTGTGGCCTTGAGATGTTCTCCCGGTGCTTGTGTGTGGACTCGCTGGATACTCTAGCTTCCTCCTACATCCAAAACATATAACTGTCCATAGATGTGAATTGTTGCCCTGTGATTGGCTGATGACGAGGTGTACCCAATCGATCATCCAATGGGGCTAAGCACCGTTGATGTATGTTGTCTTTAATATACAAAAATACAAATGTGAATTAAATTGATACTATTCAGAAATTTTCAGTCAATATTTGTAAGGACAGGATTGTCCATCCACATATTTACGTGACAGAAATAGCAGACACAGTCTGTCTTTGATTTTTAATCACCACACCACATGACCATCGTATAAACTGTTTACTTGACTCAAACTGTCACAGTAATTTTTAAACCATGTCGGGTTTCTGTCAACTTGACCCAGTGACAGTTATTTCAATGGACGCGGCCAAAGAAGCAGAGTAACACGAGTGGGCCTATCACTCTTATCACTTCTCTGATAATGGCCGTCACATAAAAGATGACCTGGTGAACTCCTCAAATGCCAAAGTGGCCCAATTAGCCACTATGCATTTCATACAATTTGCAAAGGGCAAATGTTCCCAAGCTGTAATTATGTACTCACATTGCCCACCTTGAGTGACCTACCAACCAGTCTTGATGTCCATCTGTTGTAGAAGTAGCCATGACAGCCCTAGAAAAAAAAATGCAGTCTGGTCTATCATTGTGTCTGTAATTGGTCAAGCAGCACTTGTTACCTAGTGTACATAGGAAATGTCATTGTGGGGGATGAACAAGGTGTTAGGTGGGATGCTGTTTCTCATATTGCCAGTTTAACAATGCAACCTTCTTCAACAGCTGCTTGTATATGGAATGAATTAAATGTCATCTTAAAGCTGATGTAAAGGCGCTCCTCTTGACCAGTGCGCTGCCCAAATGGTAGTTTGTGTTATTTGTCTCAAACTGATTCAAATGATCAGCTCACCTGTAAGCTTGGCATAAACCTGATAATGATTCTGATCATTTGATTCAGGTGTGTTGGAGGGGAGAAACCTCTAAAACATGCCGGACCGTGTTCTATGTTTCGGTTTTGTAGGGGTTGGGTTTTGTTTACTATGGGTGTGTTTGTTTGTTTTTTCTGTGGTTGGTGTTTGTCATGTGTTCCTGATTTCTCCCCTTGTCTCGTTATGTCTGATCACGTCCACCTATGTGTTTTGACTGCAATAAAGTTTTTTTTTTTTTTTTAAGTGTCCGTCTTCTTTGCTGATTCTTCTTCTACGCTTTCCGTTAACTCCCTGTGGCTGTGCTACAGCGCCACTCCAGACTTGGCATACGCATTACAGCCGTTAAACGTCCTCAGCGTCTTCTTTTGGACACACGCAAGTCTTGAAATGCTTCTGTGTGTACGAGATTTGTTTGAGGAACGAAGCCGGGCCTTAGTCTGTTGTGTTTGACCAGTCTGTGTTGGTCCATTTTCATTGCCACATTTTGTCGCTTCCCCCTATGTCTTGCCATTTGAGTTCACTTGCATTTAGGACCTTGTTGTTTTTGTTGTTTCCTGTTGGCACCTTGTGCAACACCTTGTTTTTGTTTAATTAATAGAACCCTTTTGTTTTTTGGACTTTACTTCAGCCTCCTCGCTCTGCCTCCCCACACTTGGGTCCACAAGTACAGATCTGTGACACCGTGGCCCTCGAGGACCTAAGTTTGAGACCTATGGTCTATATCAGGGGTCTGCAACCTGCAGCTTTGGAACCACATGTGGCTCTTTAGTCCTTCTCCTGTGGCTTCCTGCAGAGCTCTAAAAAAAATAATAATACCGATAGTAGAAATGAATATATTTTTTTATAGATTTTTTGGGGGGGATAAAATATTATTTTGTGATTAAAAAAAATAATAATAATAATAATTGAATATTCAAAAAATGTGAGAGTCCAAATTTTTAAGAGAGACAAAAGGTAGCTGAAAAAGTGTTTAAAATTAAATTATCTAAAAATGTCAAAAAAATTATTATAAAAAAAATCAAGAAGAAAGAAGAAAATCTGAAAATTACAATACAATGTCAATGGCATTGCTAAATATGTCAGAAATTTAAACAAAAAAGACAGAAAAGAAAATGTTTAAAAAGTAATGATAAAATGTCCAAAAACAAAAAAAGAAAGGAAGAAAATAACCATAAAATGTATTTGGAATTGCAAAAAAAGGCAGATTTTTTATTTTTTTTTAAAAGACAGAAAATATAATGTTCAAAAAGTAACTATAAAATGTCCATGTTATCATAAAACGGCCACAAAATTGCCCAAAATGTCAGAAAATTGATAGCAAAAAAGGCGAGAAAAATGTAAAAAAATAAAATAAAATAGCCACAAAATGTCCAAGTAAGGAAGAAGAGATGCAGAAAATGATCATAATATGTCCATAAAATTGCCACAAAATACCAAAATTTTGACAGAAAGGCAGAAAAGTCTAAAAATGTATGAACAATGAAGTATGAAAAAATGTCAATGATTTTTTTTCTTCTTCCAAAAACAGAAGACGAAAGGTAGAAGAAAATAAATCTCAATGGATGCTGCATATTTTCTGTTATGGTGCAGCTCTAGTTAGCTCTTGCTCCCTCAGTTACATTAGACTAACACTAACACACTGTTTCGTTCATCACATGTTCAAATGTTTTGCAGCTCCAGACAGATTCTTTTTTGTTATTTATTTGGCCTAAAATGGCTCTTTTGACAGCAAAGGTTGCTGACCCCTGGCCTATGTTTCCTGCAATTGGTTGGCAACCAGTCAAGGGTTTACCCATTCAGGATCGTAATGAGGACAATCGAAATCGAAAATAAAAAAAATCGCTTGCATTTTCTTCTGTCTCCGAGGTCCAGCCGACTTCAGAGCACACTGCTGTGAGGTTGGCCCTCACTAATGTCTCCATTGCCTTCACCTGACCTCAGTAGCCAGTGGTGGCCAAATTTAGTTTGGAAACATGCCACCATGGGAGAGCCGACAGACTCATTAATCAGCAGGAGTCCCCCCCACCCCCACCCCCAATCTATGGTGCAGGTCAGCGAAGGAGCAGCGCACACACACACACACAATGCTGCACAAAACAAATGATCGCTGAAACTTGAAAATAACCCTGACAGCGTTGTCCGCTCTTCCTTCGACACCACATATCCTAAATCCTCCATCACCTGCTTTCCACAGTCTCGCACCTGGCCACGGCTTTCCATCACTCCATGTCTGGTCCATTCTTATATCCCAGTTTGCTTCTCTCTGTCTGCGCCAGGTTATCTGTCAGCCTGAGGCCCCTGGCCGTGGGGGTTATTTACACACCACTAGCCTTCGCTCATGCTCTCTCCAGGAATTAACTGCAGAGTTAAAATACACAAAGAGGGAGACACTCACACTGACCTACATGACCTAAACGTTAATGTTAATTTTGATGGATTGATATGTTAAAGTGGAAGCTTTTTGGAAGCGCTGGTGAATGCGTGCTTGTGGAAAAAATACTATGGATGTCGTGGATGTAGTGAGAGGCCAGATTGAATTTGACATTTACTATCATGTCTTGGATGAACTCGTAATGCTCTCGCATCTGGGAGGATGTGAGGCAGACAGCAAAGAAGTCCCCCCCACTATCCACCTACTGTTTTTGGATGGAAAGTGCAACTGCAACTGTCTGCATGCAGCAACAGTTAATTGACTTGCAATCAGTGTTTACTATCTTGCAATTAATACTTCGAGAAGAGATCAGAGGATGTGACACCAGCAGAAGGCATCTCATGGGCAATATCCCTGAGGTGAGGAAAGATGCCAGGAAGGAACCAAAGAGAATCTATCTGATAACTGCTCAGCATTTATATGCAGTGTCACTGCTACACTTATCCTTTCTAATGTGAAACTCTGCTGGGAGATGAATGGTGGAATTGAGCTAGATTAATGAAGGTTACCAAAGTCCCAGATGTTTCTGTGGTAATTAGAGGCATTTGTTTATCAGGAAAACAAGTCACATCAAGAGCAAAGCTTTCATTATAATTTTTTATAATCTTAATAATTCAAGTGTAGCTGCTTCATTTTGTTCCCAATTTATCATGCAAATGTTTTGAATACATCTACATAATTTTAACACTGATTACTGGACCAGTTCGGAGCAGACGTGTTTAACACAGCTTTGCGTATGCAAAATATTGAATTTATATGTTGCAGTAAGAGTGCAACAAATCATGAGGTCAAAGTTCACGGAGTCAATGCAGAGTAGAATAAATCACGAGTCATACGTACACCAACTTGAATATTTTACTGTGTTTTTTTTTCATCTTCGTTTTGTTTCATCATTTAGAAGAAACTCATCGGCTTTTATAGAAGCCTGAGCACTTGGAGCAGCGCAATGTTAAACGTCCTCTGGACTGATGATATCACATTAATGAGTGGTTTGCAGGAAATAGCTTCTCTCACCAAACAGAGTTCACAAAAAGTTAATAGGAACGAAGAAAAAAAAATGACGTGTAAACTTTAACTCTTTGACTGCCAGACGTTTTCAGAAAAGGGATGCTGTCAGTGCCAGCCGATTTAAGCATTTTGACTGATCTTTCAAGGTCCACAGAAAATGTTCTGTTTGGACTATGGAAACACACGTACTACCAAATGAAAGATTGGACTTTCATCTATCAAAATACGGAGAAATCAAGCTTTTAGTGAAACGATATTATTTCATGCATTCTAGTGAATTTTACACTTCTTTTTGTCCATGAATGATGCCACAAACACCTAAATAGTGCTTTACTTCTATAAAACACTACCACCAAGAATGAAAACGTGTTTTTTGATAGCAAAATACGTTTATTTACATTCAACAGTGTAACAATTTGACAACAATTTGGCAAACTATTTACAAATGTGTGCAACTGTGGTGCTATTTACAAATATGTGGATGTTTCAACGACAGTTTTTCTTTTTGTAACACTCTTCTGCGTGCAAGGAGACGCAACAGCATTTGCACAAGATTGCCTCTTCGCGTGCTCCACTTTCTTGCAGGCCGTTTTTTCCGGGGAATAGCAAGTATATAATGCAGTGTGTGTTGCCATCAAGTCTAATATCAGGATCATGCTACGGTTTCGTTACGTCTCGCTTCCTCGTGTCCTTCAGTTGCTACACCGGGTTGTAAGAGATGTTTTGATCCATTTTATCCACTCCATTCATGGTGGCATCGTAGTCCAGAAACAGTGTCTTCTCCGTGATCAGACTGTACCCGCTCCTCCGATGAATATGCATTGGACTCGGGGTACTCTTCATTGTCCGACAAAATGTCCGCATGTGAAAGCTCCGGCGTTAGCAGCGGTAGCCGCGCTTAGCCGGTGAGGCTTACTACGTGATCATAACAGTCGCGTCAAGGCTTCCAACTTTGGCGTCAAGCTCGGAGTCATCATCATCGTCGACATCAATGCGCTTTTTAGTATTGATTGATGCTTTCCGTCTTTGAAAAAAATGCTCAAGCGTGAGCTGCTTGCAACCAGTTGATTGGTCAGCCATTGTGGGCTTCATCAGCCATTGTCTCCTCAACACTCTAGCTCCGCCTCACGTCTTCTACTGACGCCCACGGTGGGCGGCCCATCCAACCTTGTGCAAAGAGAGTCATCGCTGCCCTCTTGGGGCCAAAACAAGTTTTTTACTAATCAGATCTGCCTGATACTTTCAGCACAGCTGCCCAAGGCTTTCCTGCACCCGTTTTCAAAAAAACCCAAAAAAAACATAGGGGACGTCTTTTAACGTCCTCGCCGCCCTTCCCTAGGTTTATGCTAAACGTTTTATAACGTTTATGGCGGTCAAAGAGTTAAAATCCCCAAATCCTCTAACAAATCATTGGTTAATGAACGCAAAGGTAAAGGTGTTGCAACATTAAACAGAGCACATAACAACACACTATTTGTACCAAGCTATTACTATAAATAAAGGAAATAACAGTTTGGAAACTTCTGAAAGCTGAAATATACATGTATGACATGTTATTTAATTGGCAGAGGTGGGCATTCCGTCAACATTGACCGTTCGTCAATCCGTCTCATTTTGTTGACAAATAACGATTGATGAGAAACTCAGAAAAATTAACGAGCTAAGCTGTTCTTCGTTCGTCAATGTAATCATCAATAACCGGGTCAGTACTAATGGATTATTTTGCTGCCGAATGACAAAAACATTGACGGACACCGGAGAGTAATTCCATTTATTTCCTGGGACTGGGGTAAGCTACTCTTTTTCTCCTTCAGTAAACAAGTAAATATATTACCACTTGCTTTTTTTGTTCCAGACGATCGGTTAGCATTTAGCTTAGGCCATCTCGGCAGCCCCGACTTTGCTTACGCTACTTCCGTGGCGCCTGCCACACTCGACAACTTTTTACGGAGGTCCCACTCTGTGGCCCAGGATGTTGCAGTGAGAGTGAAAGAAAGAAGTGTGGTGAAAAGTCAGTTTGTGCTGTAATCCATAATGTCGATTAAATCCACATGATTTTACAGTCCGGCAGCAAAGGTTAAAGTACAGTTAAGAAAAGGCACAATTTGGTCTTCATCACTCTCCGGCGTCCGAGGCTTCTGGCTCTGGCAGTTGGCCGAAGCCGCCACCCCAAAGGCTGTCAGGCTGGATGACCGCCGCGGCTGCGGTTCTCATTCATTTGACCCCAAAGCTACAATGCGCTCCATGCTCGCATCATTTGCTCATTTAGGGTTAGAAAGCATGCTTACGGTCACTATTTTAACGCATAGCAATGCCATCAAACATCTTTGCCCATTTTAATGACGAATGACTCGTTGACGGATTGCCCACTTGCGGAAACATTGATGGAAGCCCATTTCACTGAGGAATGACGATTACAATGCGGTTCGGTTTGAAATATTGATGGATTGATGATGACAAAGGGAGTGCAGCGGAGTTGATGATTGCCGAGTGACGGACACTGAAAATTCATTGACGCGCCGACCTCTCCGTATTGGTGCGTTTTCTTGGAAAACAATACAGCAATAAGAAAATACCTCAGACTTGGGGAAGGTTCTTTCAGCTATTACGCTCATAATGCTTCAGACTGGATGTCTAAATTTTGACACAGTTGTGCTTGAAAGTTTACATACCCTTTGGCATGTAAAATTATGAGCGCACTGTATGGTGAGAAAAAGGCTGAGTGGCCAGAAAATCCCAAATATTCAGGCAATTGTTTTGATATTTTCAGAGTTTGAGGTCGACATGAGTAGTGAATTTTGGTGACAATTCATCGCATTTTGGTGTCATTAAGCAACGTTTAGCTTTTGTACATTTACAGTTGTGCTCACAAGTTTACAGGGGTATGTAAACGTTCATCTATTTATTTTTACTGATTTTGACTCTTTTGCCACATAAGAACACCATGGATCTTTTTTTTGGGGGGGGGGGGGTTATGTCATGTTTTTGTTATAATGGATGCCAGGATAATATGGCTGTAACGTGTTGTAAACTTACCAAGCTTATATATAACATTTTTAACATGAACATCATGCAAATCAACTTGCGATTGTAATTGGTTAGCTACGATCCAATCATGAACCAGAAGTGTTGACATCATCCAAATTATGCGTTGTATTTGGTTTAGATATGCGAATATTTCATGTCCACTGCAACCATCTATGGGTCTGAAGGGGTTAAAATAAGTGGGGAAAAAATATATATAAAGTGAAATATTTCAAGGCCAGTTATTTCATGGGTATTCAATGTAAGAGTATGATGACAAACGAGTCTTAAACAACCAAGCACAATGCTGATCGACTGAAATATGGATTTTCTGTTTCATTTCTTGCACTGTGCCAACTGTTGGCATTTTACTTCATGGAACCGGAAAGCCCTTTTCTGTAACATCATCTTTGACTTTAACGACGATCATCCATCTCACAACTAGAAGTAGAATGGCCGCTACTCATTGGAGCATCACATTCATTTAAAATCGCTGAGAAATTAAGGAAAATGGTGAAATTTGCTCTTGCAACATCTTAACAACTCAACTGTCAGGTAAACTTTGCGCAATATGTTGCAGTTAAGAGTTAGCCGGACAGTACATAGCCGCATTTTGTCTCGCCCCAATTGCCTTGTCAGAAATCAATTGCAGATCAAAATGTGGGTTTGCAATTGGAGGTCAGTGTACACTACAGTATAAATATTTCATCCGGGACTCACGTCAAGGGGCTTTTAAAGATGTGTGCTGGACCATGCTCCCCTCTTGCTGCCCTCTGAAAGTGACAGGGCTTGCGTTTTAGCCCACTTAAGGGCCAGGTTAAATCAATTAAAATCTATTATTCATATGGCAGTGCAGTGACCTCACTGAAAGCCCCTATAATTTCAGAATAGAACGGAGAACAGGCACTGGCAGTGAACTTTGGCTTCTTTGGTTTTCAAGCAAATACAGGAAACAAGTGACCTTGTTTTAAGACTGAAGCCTTGGAAATAAAATTGGAGCTCGTAACATAATGTTCCAAGATAGGGTCTGAGTCACAGGCCTGGGCAAACCATGAATGCGGGATTGTATTGAAATGGCTTTGATGATCTGGACCTCGCGTGCATGTGCACCAGTGGCCTCATGCATATTTGGAAGAAAATTGGCAGCACATTTTGGATTACAGATAAATACAGCCGCTCGTTGAGTGGGGCATATCATCTTTGCATCCAAGCTTAAAATCACCTTCCCGGGATCATTCAGAACGGGTCCAATCCGCTCTTGTGCAAAGTGCAACTCTTCTCTTTGTAAGGAAGAAATTCAGTTGGGGGAGACCCCCCATGCATGGCAGCCTGCTATTTGGTCTGATAATAAGCAAAGAGGAGTCCGAGGGAGAGAAGTCATTAAGACCAGCTCGCATGTAATCATCCCATTGCCATTCCCCTCTCTTGATCTGTATTTTATTCGGACCATCTGCACTCTGTCCTTTCATTTGAAAGGACCTACTCTTCTTGCACGCAGAAAGAAAATGGAAGGCTTAGAAACGATGTAAAGTGATTCTGAAGTGGTCTGTTACATTAGCGAGCTACATTTTTAAGAAAATGACACGTTAACTGGGATGTGTGATGAAAATACAGAACTGGACGGAGGCAGCATTAAAAGGGATGGACGCATTTTGTCTATTTTAATGTTTGTTGACAAGATTGTTCTTTTGTAATTCAGGTTTGGTAAGTCTCTTCTATGAGATTGTTTGAAACTGTTGGGAAAGACGTAATCGGGATCACTGTTTTAAATATGCATGTTAATATGCTATGATCAATATGCAATCAGGTCAATGACTTCAATTAGTAATGAAACAGAAAGCGAACATATTGTAATTGTCTCGAAAAAACACTTTATGGTGATGTAATCGACGTTTTAACATGACTGGGAGATTGTTTTGTGTGGTTTGTGTCTAAGTGGGAAACAAAACAAAACATGTTTTTACAAAGCCATGTTTCTAACCTCATGGGTGTCTGTTCATTCACTAGTACTGGTCTTCACAAACACATTTTTGCAAGCAGCTGTTACCATATTTTAATAAAAAAATGATGATGTATATTTTTACTGAACTAATTCAAAAAGATGCATGTAGTTCAAAATAGGCAGATTGTAGGTATACACTGTTTTTAAAAAAAATAAATAATAGAATCATTTGAGTGAAGAACAAAGTCGTATTTGTCACAAAAAGGTTGTCCCAAAAGCATTGTAGCTTGTCAACATGTATTTCTGCAAATGTACTCTGATTCTTTACCGAAAGTCTACCAACAATTTTGTGTCCCTAAAAAAGAGCACTGCTCCTACTGTGTACTTGAAAGTGAAGATGGGATTTCCATTGTTATCCATTCACCATAGAAAGCTAATTCTTCATTTTCACATACTGTATATCCACTGCAACATTTCACACGACACACAGTGATGGAGATCAAGATCAAGTTGTGTAATAACATAGTAATAACAATATGATCTAATTTTCTTGAGCTAAAAAGCGATTGCCGATCACAACTATGTTGTTTGTGCGTTTGGTCTGAGACAGCATACTGAACCCGAACACATCTTGTAACACATCTCTTTATATGCAGGTGTGTTTTTGTATCTCCGGGCTTCGGGGCACCGGCGGTTGACGGCTGTTATAAATTGACTATTGCTATTTTTTCGTATGGTGTAGCTCATCAATCCGTCACATGATCCAACCCCCTTTATGCTCTGTGGCCTCAGCTGGTGCCATGACATTGTTATAGGAGTAGAGTAGCCATTTACACAAACATACACGCACACACTGTACATGGACACCACCCTCATATGGCTTGAGGCCTATCAGAGGAATGTCAAAGATGGTTTCAACATCTTTGTATCTGGCCTCTTTCGCCAGCACTGTATGCCGGTGGTTCGAGATTGCGATGGCCCAGAAATGCATTGTGAGTGACTGAAATATAATAAGGTCCGCTCACCCTAAGGGTAGAATCAAATGGTGATAAAATACGGATAGGCTTTGAAGTCCGAGTTTGAATTTCAAATTGGTAGAACAAAAGATAAAATTCTTCTTCACTTCTCTGAATGACGAAAACGAGATGCAGACACACTCTATGGCAAAGTATCAGATTCGCCGCCTTATTTATTTGCAGCCTAAAACGATTGCTTGCTTTGCTCGACTTAAAAGGTACTATCCACTTACTCCAGTAGAGTGAGCATATTGTTTCTATCTAATTGACACTAAGCTCATGGCTATTACCATGTCAACACTGGATTACTGCTGCCTTTGAGCTTGTGGAGTGGTCGACTTGGCCCACATTCAGGCCTTGTTTTCCTTTCCACTCTTGTCCGCCGCTGCTTGCACACTTCTAGTCGGGCGAGCTCATATAAAGACACACACAGTCAAACACATGGAAACGCTCTCTGTCTCACATTTCTCTCTTTCCACCCCGTCTTTCTCCCTCATCTCCCTTACACAAACCATGTTCCAGCAACGGGCAGGTAGTCCAAGGCCAATTTCGCCATCACCGTGAAGTCTCCCTCTCACAGGATCCCCTTGGTTCAGAGACGAGTGATTGGCCAGTCAGAGGCTGGAGAAGTTGGTGACTGGCCAGAAATGGCCCCTGGTGAGCAGAGACAGTAATTAGCACACGGCAACCATTAACAAACACAGATTAGGCCTGAACCAGCATGGCATGCTGCCATCACTGTGGTATCCACAAGCGGCTGTATGAATGAGTTTCACTTAAGATTTAAAACTGATCATATTTTCTTTTGCTGATTCTTCAACTTGGCCGAAGTTATGCATTTGACTTGTGTTGTAGGTATGTACATTATATCAATTCATTGTGGAGAAATCAGTAAATAACTACTCTTGTCATGCCTTTTTCTGTAACGACACAGCCCCACCTCATAATTGTCTTCGTGGGAGTCAGAGGAGAAGTCGGACACAATTTGTCCACTCAAAATCACTGTGCGTACGTCACTCAAGAGCAGTATCGGCGTTTAAAATAACGGCGGTGGTAACTCCATCCTTTTTTCATAAACGGAGTAATCGAACTAATTATATTCCTCATATTTGAAACACCATTATCATTATTGTACGTGAAATGCGTTACGTTACAATTGATTTATTAGTTTCAAGTTCATTCATGAAAATGTCTTTTGCGCACAGTTAAGAGGCTCTGTTGTAGCACCTCATCACAATTAAGGTGTCTTGACAGCTGGAATGTGTAATGAATTTTATTTTGTCGGCACTATGGAGGACAAAAACTGCCAAAATTTAAATTAAATAAATGACTAAATAAATGACTAAAAGTGAAAATAAAAACAGATATTGAAAAATATCATTCGAAAATTAAATAAATATATATATTTTGCTTTATTTTGGGGGATTTAATTTTCAAATTATTATTTTTTGATATCCGTTTTTATTTTCACTTTTAGTCATTTATTTATTTATTTAGTCATTTAATTATTTTAAATGTGGGCAGTTTTGGTCCTCCATAGTCATGACGTGTCTTCCTTCACATTGAACATGTCACATCCCTAGCCTGGAACTTATTCGGGGTTCGTTTGACAAGACTGACATTGGTCAAAATAACATTGTTAGAGATCTGCTGAAAAACGGCCGCCATGAGGAGCGATTTACTGACAGTTATGTTCCACCAATAACCATTACAGGACTTCGCGACTCCACAAGCACCATGACAACATTCGTAAAATACTCGCCTAGTAGTGTAATGAATAGCGCCAACTGTATTTCTCTTAACCGTCTGTGCAAGGACTGTCCACAAATTACATACATTAGGGTGACATATGGGCCACAAATCACGATGTATCCAGTATTTATTTTTATTTTTATTTTTTTATTTTTTTATTCTGATTGCTGTAGTATTTGGCCGTGGTGGAACGTATGATATCCGTCATTGCGCATTGTGAGATAAATATTCACAAAAATCAATGTAAACACCCTTTAAAACCTGGGCATAATTTGAATTCCTTGTATATAACAATAATAATAATAATAATAATAATAATAATAATAATAATAATAATAAACAATCAAATTATTTGGTATTAAACTTTTTTGTTAAGTATTGAAAACGAGTTACTTTTGTTATGAAGAAATTCAAATACTAACTCAGTTACTTTTTTGAGCAAGTAATGAGTAACTAATTACTTTTATAAAGTAATGTCTCCAACATTGCTTATGAAGTCCAAAAATGGTGATCAATTGACATCAAAATTGATGCTCACTTCACCTGATGCCATATCAGTTTTTCTTTGATAATAATAATAATAATAATAATAATAATAATAATAATAATAATAATAATAATAATAATAATAATAATAATAATAAAAATAATAATAATAATAATAATAATAATAATAATAATAATATTACATGAGATGTATATAGAGCCCGCCGCGTCACCCAAAGACACTTAAACATCGGAAAACTAAAGAGGCTCCAGCCAGAGGACGAGAATTTCGCTTATTGCCTTTGTTAGGGACCGTCCACAAATCACATAGTCTAGGGTAACATATGTAGGACAAATCACCATAAATCAAAATATTTTTTTTCTTTTCATACTGACTACTGTAGTTGCAGTGAATGGTACCTTTGCCTACTACACATCAAACGGTGCTGATATCTCACTGGCAGAAGAACATTTGTGCTCACTGCTTTGCAAATACAGTATGTAACATGGTTATGCAAACTGTTCAATATTTGGGAATATCTGGTCTGAGGTTTCATATGATTTTTTGTGTTCACAATATAAATAAAACAAGGACACAAAATGGTTATTTTTGGCCATTAAATTGATATTGCTATTTAGGGGTTAAATTCTCAGGAACAACTTTGACATCTGGGTAAGCAAATGGCACCCACCTTTGCAAGAGACCTCAATGCCAGGTAGCCCCTAAAGGCAAGTGTCTTTTAGAATTATTTTCTCATCAATTGACTGTAATGTCAATGCAAAGTGCCACTGTTGAAGTTCCCTTCAGCAATTTTCTGACCTGCTTGCAGTGTAACACTTTTAGAACACTTCTTTATCCTGGCTGTATCACAGTAAACTGAACAAAAAGTGTGTAAACCTATATTTTTACCTCTTCGTTCTTTTGTCTCTGTGTTTGTGTGTTTATGTTCAGCCTCGTTTCCTCACTGCCTCCTGGTCACTTTTGGCATTTGGTGAAAAAGATGCTTTTCATTCCCTAAGGCTCCTTCACTTCCAGCACTGTGCGAGATGGTGCTGTGATATGTGGAAATTATTTTTTAACCGCTATAAATCGCTGATTCCCTCCCTCTTTTCTCTCTCTCTCCCTCACTCTCTATTCCTCCCCCATAGCTGGCGAATCTGCCCTGCTGTGTGCGCTTAATGAAAGATAAGAAGGGTCCTCCACCACTGACACTGAGCCACGGACCCTCAGAGGACCGCGCTAATCTGCTTGGCTCCTAATGGAGGCCACTTTGTGTCTGCTGAGGATCATTTCATATCAAACAAATTGTGTCCTGTGAAACCCATTACATTTTGGGCCCTTTAGAGATACTTCACCCTTAGCTGACACATAGAGGACATCCTCAGCCTGACTTTTGATGCTGTAAACATTCGCAAAGATTTCCCTCTACGGAGCAGCCCTTTGCCAGTTCAAAGAGGGGCTTTGCACGTGGTTAAAACCTGTTCAAGCTTACATTAAATAGGGAAGAGAAAGAATAAACTATCAGAGGTCTTGCAGTGAAATGAGGACACGTAACGAGAGGGGGATACAAGTGACAATAGAGGGTGACCGATTGTCCTCTTTTGACGGACATGTCAACTTCTTTACATCATGTTCGGGAGGGTGGGGGTGGGGCTATATACGTGCCTCACGTTCTCAGCGTTCAAGTTCGGTCCTGAGCGAGGATTTTAGCTCACTGGTAGCGCACTGTTCTCTTTTATAAAATATGGTCAAACTAGTTAATAAACTTTTGTCCTCTTACATGTAATCACACAGTAAATTCTGTAGGGTAAATTTGGCACTATTTAGAGTAAATTTGACTCTATTTTAGAGTACGATAAGATTTACACTAGGAAAAGAGTAAAATAAAGAATTGGAAAAAATAAAAGTCACTCAAGGGTTGATGAACAAACTCACGACCTTCAGCTTGGGAGAAACACCATCACCTGAGCTATGGCCCTCCTACTTTTTGCTTATCTCCAAGGGACCAAATACATCGTTTATGGTCTCTTGGAGTTAAGAAGATTCCAGCTGACATGAGTGATATACTAACACACAGCGGTCTCCCAAGCTGAAGGTCGTGAGTTCGTTCCTCCCCCCTTGAGTGACTTTTATTTACCCTTTTCCCAATTCTTTATTTTACTCTCTTTTAAGTGTCAATATTACTCTAAAACTGAGTCTATTTGGTCCGACTCGAAATAGAGTCAAATTTACTCTACAGAATTGATTGTGCAGTTGTGTAATCATGTCTCAGCATGGGGTCTAGTAGCGTGTGCTTGTAAGATGTGTAAAATTCCAGAAGAAAACTATACCCACATGTTATGATTGTTGTATTTGCCGCATGTTACAAAAAGGCAGAGCTGGGTTCACAAATTATGCAACACGGTCACACCATATGCCTCTAAAAATCGGATGTTGTTTGCCGGAGTACGTGAGGTGGACTGAAATAGCCGCGGTGAGGCAGATTTGAAAACACCATCACAGACAACATGTTCCTAATACATCTCCAGTCACCCTGCAAAGCACAACTGTCACGGTAAGCGGCAGGCGCAGCAGCGAAACATGTCGAGTAAATTTCTATTTGTATTGACAATAGCGTAATCTGCTGGGACGGTGTCACCCCTTGTGCAGGTCATCACTCTTAATGTTTACGTTATGTGTCTGTCTGGGTGTGTGTATTAATGTCTATGTTTTCCTGTGTGTGTTTCATCACATGCTTGTGTTTCTGTGTGTATGCCATCAGTTCTGCCGGAGAAAAAAAAAACAGGGAGGGGTTGGGAGTTGAAAATGATCTGGGGCCGATACATATGAAATAGGAGGGCTCATACATAAACATAGCACCAAGGCCCCGGGGCCAGGCAATCTACGAGGCAAATTGCTCACCAGTCAGCCATGGAGGCCGCACTGTTTACTATGCATGAGGTCTTGTGACATGCTTTAAAGCCGCTCCTAAAACTGGATGACTGGGCTTGTGCCATTGAAAAGTTAGCTTTTTCCATTGCTATGGTGCTATTTCCTATGAAATACAGTATACTGTATGCAGTGGGCAGGGGATAGATCAGCATATTACTCTATGGAGCTGTTGGAAGTTGCACAATGCAGCGCAGGTGTTATGTTGTTGATGTTGTGGAATATCATATGTTTTATGCAGCAAGTTATTTTTACAAATAGGGAGGTTCAATAACACCTTTTGTCGGACCGATATATCTACATGAGTACTCAAATCTTGAGTAGTCACAGATACCAATACCAAGTACCGATACCACTAGTATCTTTGATACTTAAAATTTCGCCCTCCAAGAAGTAATATATAATTTTAAAGAAAGAGCTATATATCGCAATGTAGCATTTTTACTTTAAAATTGTATAAAATGGCAATTTTCTATTATAATTCCTTATTCGTGATCTTAAAACAGCCACAAGAGGGCGGTCGATACAGGTATAGGCTATCGTGAGTACCAATGCCTTGAAATAAGGCACACATAAATGTGCTCAGAACATTGAACATTGCTTAGAGAGATTTTAATTAGTTCAAGATTGCAACAGAAATTAGACCGGGTCGGTGAAAAAAATTCAATAAGAAATAAAGGGAAAGGAGACCGGGTTTATAAAACAAGCTCATCAAACTATCTATGCCTTCAAAATCCAAGCTACCACTCATGCTAGTTTGAAATTTTTACCGGAGATTATTTTTTTCTATTCAGGGAAACAAATGTAAGTTCTTCCAGACAATGATACACAGTATAATGAAAGCTATATCGTTGTTCAACTCACAAATATTTACTCTTCAAACAGAACATTTAATTCAGCACAAGTTTAAATGAATGCGAGGAAGACAAATGAGCAACCATAAGAGAGCACGAAGCAATGAGGACATTTAAACAAGCTACTGGACCACAGCTGCACTTACCAGCCTGGAATCCCAGGGGGAGCACTCCTCAATTCAATTCCAATCTGCCTGACCCCTAGAGCCCAAGTTCAAGTTCAAAGTCAGGCAACCATGGTGCCATCAGGAGAGTTGCCCACCCACATGTCCCAGCCCCGAGTTAACTATAGACCGACTCTAGATGAGGTCAGAACAAATTGAACAGAAGATCTATTAAAGTGTCCCTTTTTGAGAATTCCTTTTGACGAGGTTGTGTGTGCGTGTGTGACAATCACAGTGCGAACACCTTAGCTTCCCCTCCGTCTCTCTTTTTCTATCCATCTGCATTTTAGCTCCCTCTCCCTCTCTCAGGCTATAATTATGCTAATAGTATGTATATAGCAGTGGCCCCAGAGGCTTGGGGCATATTGAAGCCTCCCAGGTCTTTCTCTCCTGTAACAGTATTAGGGTGCTATTGAAAAGCAGACGGCGGGTGAGAAGGGGGGCAGGATAGAGAGATAGCATGGGGTGGCAAATGGGACATGACCACCGTGCTCTCTGTCACGCCGCCGCCCATTGTCTGGCCGAAGAAAAGGGCCTCCGTCACCAGCGGGACGATAATAAAGAAGCAAGAATGGGCCGTGCATATTAAACAACACAACGGACCGTGCAGACCAACCTGCATGGCTACGCTGACGGGAAAAACACATGAAACGGGCCGATAAAGAAGCTGCTTTAATGGGAGAGGGAGGGACCGAGGGAATGGTGCAGAGAAAAGGTTGCACCGTGTGGAAAAGGCACAAAGAGAAGGAGACAAACACAGATAGCTGTCAAGTATTTGTTTTTCTTTCAAGACACCTGCTAATGTCATAGGTCGCAGTCAAAGTAGGATAAAGGCCATGTTCCCACAAGCTGCTCATCCAGGTCTTATTACACGGATTCTTCTAATTTTGCAAACGTAGCTTCAAATCGCTTCAAAATAGGTCAATCATAAAATAATATTTTAATAATATTCAATTAAAATTGGAATAATTTAGTCAAACCATCACCATTAAAAGATCCTTATTAACAACGGTGCACTCGAGTGGTGCGCTGGTGTGCCAACATGGTAAAAACAAATAAACAGCATATCACCTTCCCTGTGGCTCCCCAACCCAAGTACTAATGGACTGTCAATCGGTCCGTCACTGACGGACGCCCGTTTCCTGACAAATGATGAATGATGAGAAACTTGACGAAAGTGGGTTTTCGTCCGTGAGGGTAATCGTCACTAACCGGGCCATTCTCATTCCGTGACTGACGGACACCTGTTTTGTAGACGAATGATGGACTGCCTGTCAATACTGACGAAATGCTCACTTTTGTCTGTCAGTCCTAAAATGGTGTTGACGAAGTGATGACAGAAGCATGGTTAAAATCAAATGATGATTACAGTTCCTTCAAAGAATGACGGACTGATGATGTCAAAAGACAAATGGCGGTCCAGCAAAATTTTGTACCCACCTCTGCCATTTACAATCGGGCTGCACAAAGTGACTGAACAAAAAATGCCTCACTGATCATCAGTATGAAAGAAATTTGATTTAGGAAAAACTGGAGCATTCGCCTGGTCCTCTATCTATTAAGGTCAACTTGGTCACGTGATAAGAAAAAAGTAAGCTCACAAGCAAGCAAAATTAACAATTAATGTTCAGAGAGTTTCTGCAAAAATGGGAACAAATAATGAGACAGAAAAAGAGCCTACAATGTCCAAGAAAAATAAAATTGTATTTAAGAGACAATATCGGCTTTGTCATAAGATTGATGGTGATTTAGTGCAACACAAATATGATTGTGTATAAATTCTTGAGGTTATTAGAAAGGCATTCGTTCTCAGAAAACATTGACCTTATACAGTAAAACATAGTTTGGAAACCTGTTATTCCATAGGTCTGGTAACTCTCAGACTCTTTCGGAGATAATAAAATACAAGGAATACAAACCATCATGTTCCAACTTTTATTTCCCCAAGTTAATGACATTTTTACATACAGTGAATTTCAGGAAGTTATAAAAACAATAGCAGAACAGTTAAATCACCATAGAGCCAATCAATTATTTTCTAGGACATCAGCATGCCATCTACCTGTTTTAAGGAGGAAAGCCCTAAAGTTAAAAAAATAAAAAATAAATAACTCTTCTGATTCCTTCTTCGATGTGCCAGTGGAGCTGTTGAGCTTTTTGGGATTCTTAAACTATTTTGATGGCCACTGTCAGATATGGGGGCATTAAGATCCACCAAGTGTAAGTCTCCTCTCGCTTTCCTTCCAGTGTGATGCGAACTCACCTCGCAGTCCCAAGTTCCAGCGTTTTGCTCATGCGCTACCCGCCCCCACCCGTTCCCATTCCCATCCATGCCCTCCTCTGTCTTTGCCTGAGTATGTTGAGAGGTGTCAACAGTAGAGGCGTGGGTGTGGAAGGCTCTCTCATGGTTCACGGCTATCGCATGTGGCCCGGCAGCTATGCAGCGTGGCAACCATCTGTCCACATGTCACACAGTGAGTTGCTCTCTCACTTTCTCCCTTGCTTGCTCTCTCACTCTCTGCCCTCTTTTCATTCTTCCTCATCTTCTGCATACACGGTCAGAAGCAAGAGTTTAGTACCCCGTTAAAGGAGCAAAGAAGGAGGTGGTGAAAAACAGTGACAACTTTTTCCTCTTTTGGGAACACGCTGGCCGCACACCTCTGACACTTCATTTTGCAGACAGTGTTAGCTACACCTGGATACTCAAGTGAGAAGTACAAGATCTGTATCAAAAAGTCTATCAAAGATGATTGAAGGTTGAATAAAAAACATTGACGCATGTGGAATAATTTGGAATGGTATTGAATGACTTGGAATGAGCCGAATATGTTGAAGTTGGACTGGTTTTTAATTGGTAAATATACGTGGAGACTAGAGGTGAATATGTAAATGAAATTTGGGGACTTAGAACATTTTGTGAATTTTGTGAATGAGAGTAATACATGAGATGTGGTTTGGTATGAAAATCATTTATGATGTGTATTGAATAAGCAGAATGAATACAATTTCAAAATGGGGAATATCTGAATTTGTTTTTTGAATGTGCCAATGGAAATAAATGGTAAATACGTATTGGGGAAAATTTGGTCACATGTGGAATGAATGGGGAATTTTTATGTAAAAACTATTGAATTATGGGAAAACTATGAAGTTTTGGAATAAAAAATAAAAGCCCCAAAGGTATGAATTTTTGGAATGTCTTGAAAATGGAATGACAAGAAAGTGGGAAGAATAAAAATAGACTGTCAGCCTTCACACAATTAAATATGTTTATTTGTAGTGGTTGGGGTTTGCGCTGTTTAGTACTGCAACGTGTCATACTGTATTGAAGCAGATACAATGTTTATAAGACAAAAAGGCAGCACCCTTCACACACCAGCGAGTGGCAGTGTGTCACAGTTACAGCAGACCACCTTCAAGCGTCCACATATTCTGAAATTGCATGAATGCATTTGTTTAAATTTAATTTTTGAATTATTTTTTTTAATATCCGTTTGTATTTTCACGTTTTTAATACATTTTTGTTTTGGTATTTTTGGTCCTCCATATATGTTTGCACCCATATATCTTTACAGTAGTACCATTCTTTACAAATGTGCCCTGGAGTCTGGAGCTTATTTGCACACTCAAATGTGGTCATCCTTATACATGTTTGTATTTGTTGAAATTAACACATATTTAATTGTCTGACTCTTCACCAAATGGGCAGCCAGACAAAAAGTACAGTAGTAGCAAGCTAACCATAATATTGTCATCAAGGATTCCAGTGGATTAATGGCCTTAAATACCTGGAAATGTCCAAAGATTGAGAGCATTTAGCCCATAATTTCCTCTCTGGGTCCTGAGCATTAAACCCGCTGTGTTATTCTTGGCAGCCTACAGACGGACCAGATCATCTCATGGACACTGATACTTTCCTCTGGGATCCATTCTCCTCTCCATTTGATGGAAACCAAAAGGGGCCTTTGGCTAGAAAGGTCCCATTATGTCTCCAGGACAAAGTTTTGGGGTTGAAAAACACTTTTTCCCAGTTCACCTCTGGGTTCAAACATGATGACATATGTCCTGTTCAGCAATGAACGTTTCTTTGAGACCTTTTAAGTAGTTTTCTGCTGTCCCAAAGGTTTGCAGTACATTTGCCTTTGAAATGGATACTGAATGTGAGTTCGAGATAGAACTTCTCATTAGCTACAAAGTAAAATCTCCGTTTTCTTCACAGTTCAGCTCAGATGTGTACAGTATGCCTTAATGATCCAAGAGTTCAGAGCCCAGATTGCTCCCTGTCACATTCCCACCTCATGACCTCATGGGTGCATGTATGCATTAAACAGATGTGGGCTGGCTACGAGAGGCCTGAAACAGGATAGGGCAGCCTACAGCCTTTAGGCTGGCCTTCTCTGGCCTCGGAGCCAGGGGCCTGAGGGTGCAGAGGGCAGAATAAACAGGATAGATGTGTGCATGTGCAGGGGGTGTTTGTGAAAGGGAAAGAGCAAGGAAGAGAGAACCCCCCTTTCCCATGTGCAACCCATAATGTTCAGGCATGCTTCCATGTCAGCATGATCTGAGAACAGTGAGTCCATTTTATGCTGATGTGCAGCAAAAAAAAAAAAAAAAAAAAACGCAACATGTTGGACATTCAGCCCAATTTATTACAAGTGATGGGCCTCAGTAGATTTTCCAAACCCATTCCAATGGTTCAGAGCATATTCTTTTAGCCTCAAGGCAGTCACCAAGTATCACAGTTGACTTGCATGATCTAGTTGGTCGGCAATCCTCATAAAACTTTACGACATTATTTTTTAGCCAGAGTTGTCAGTGGTGGAAGTATTCCACACTATTGGGATTGTTCTAGTGGCGTCTCTGACTGTGGAGCGGTTCAATCAACCTGATTTCTTTGAGTCGGTGATGGTGTAAACGTGGGTGTGAATAATCTGTCTCTATATGTGACCTGTGACTGATTGGCGACGAGCCCAGGGTGTCGTGTGCCTTCTGCCTTAAGTCAGATGGGATGTGCTCCAATGCACAGCTACACTGAACTGGATAAGTGGGATGAAAAAAAAAAATGGATGGATGGATATTTTGGTGTCGTTTTGAAAAAGAGGCATGTCATCGAATGGTCACTCATTTGCCTCATGTATAAAGTGAACCTCCGTTTATCACAGGAGGTACATTCCAGATTTACAAATACAGTGAGGACATATAATAATAATAATAATAATAATAATAATAATAAAAATAATAATAATTTAATTTATTTAAATATATATAACAACTTTTTTTTTAGCAGATCCCATGTGCTTTACATATATTTAGGCTTTTTAAAATAAACTTTTTTAAATATCGTATTTTGTTATTTCCAGTTGAGGATTACACACACAGCGTAGCAACACATACAAACAAAGAATGTAACAACACTAGGCAAATAATCTCAGTGTTCTGTGCAAACAGCAAGTAATTGCAGTTTAGTAGGGGACCGTCTCTGCCTCTTCTTCTTGCCCCAAAATTTTACTACAACTCAAATAGATGTCAGTGCTGTCCAGTATGTATGCAACACAATGTGGTACTATGTGCAACTGTAAATCGTTGCTGCTATGTGAAAAACACTTATGTCCATTTTGTCATTTAAAAAAAAAAATTATAGTTTGGGGATGAAACTGAATGCAGACATCCCAAAAACGTAAACATTTACAAATTGAAAAAAAAATTGACATAAGTGTTTTTCACATACAAAAAAAAATACAGACTTGACTGTGAACTGTGTACAACCACAAAAACAATCACTTCATAATTTGCTATATTTGGGCACGCGGATGACTAACCATGAATGACACTGTATACCTTTTTTAATAAAGAGTATTGATCACAACGTGTGTTAATCCCTTAATGATGTTGTTTGTAATCACTTGCCAGCAAAGCAGAATAACGCTGATCAAGGAGCTTTGCATTTCTGAACAACAAACGTGAGCCAGATGACAGCATTAACCCGATTCAGCATCGTTGATTGATAGTGTACTGCATTGTTTGCCTGTAACACAGCCACACACCGCGACTGCGTCCTACTGCTGTGGTGCATGGAGAGCCACCATTAGTGAGACTGACATCCACCAAGGCGCAACACTCTAACTAGCCCACAGCCTCAGACCCATCTATTCTCAATATGCCACATTCGTATTCATTTTTCCCAAAAACCTGACACTGCAATCTGATGATGAACCAGCCCCATTATTTTGGTGCACCAGCAGGAAGAGATAGAGCTCATAACGTTGAGCCTTGCTACAACCAACATTATCCCTCTATGTCAGAGGTTGATAATATCCAAGCAGTCTGGGAATCCGGAGGTGCATACAGAATGATGTCATTAATCCTCCAGGGCAATCTCTGCCTCTTTTGCTGTCTTTTTTTCTACCACAAGATGCACCAAATACAGAGGCACATTTGCATGCCGCATAAGACACCAGATGGCTCGCTGGGCTTTGGGTACAAATTTGATTTCTTTTTTATTTCTCCATTCGTCTTCTTTTGATTCGTTTTTTCTTCAGCCAGGGTCTCAATGGATGGATCGCTGAACAAGATGTCCGATACGAGGGGCTAGGCGCGGCTGTCTCTAATGAGCAGGTTTTTTTTTTTACCACGCCGGCATGAAAGCCTTGTGAATTACTCATAGTCTTGACAGGAAAGACCTGCGCTGGTTAGACTTTCAGTAAAGACTGAACTATTGATTAGATGGTCAGCAAATGCTGCTATGTTATCTAAAATGGAGGGCCACTACCACGAAAACATTGCTTGCCTGAGCTAGGATAGGGTGTCCATATTTTCATTTCCAAAAATGTGGACGCTCGGCCTAACTTTGAGATAAAGAGAGACTTTGCGGTAACACGGTGCACTCCACCTCCTATTAGTCACGCAATGAAAAACGGACATTTTCATGACCTTATAATACTCCCGCACACCTGCATAGTATGTCTGTCCTCCCAAAAAAGTACGTTTGGTCAACCTACTTGAGCTTCACCTGTTTAGTTTTGTGTCATTGTAAAATTTTCTGAGGAAATAACTGAAGTCTAAATCAGCACATTTTAGCATTCTTTAATTGGGGTACTACAAATCACTGACAACACTGTATTTATACAGTGCCGTGAAAAAGTATTTGCCCTCTTCTCAAATTCTTACTTTTTTTGTATAGTTTCCCCACTTGAATGTTTAACTCTTTGAGCACCATTGACGTGAATTCTCGTTCATGGGAAACCTAACAAGGAGCGCTGGCGGTTGTGGTCAATAACGTTTTATTAATGGAATGGGCATAGGACACCTGTGGTTTAATGGTTAAGCTAGGAAAGTAAACAAAATAAATTAATCATTATGGACAGCAGATTTGCAGCATTGGGTCTTTCTTGGATGTGATTGTCAAGGCACAATCATTTTTTTATTTTTATTTTTTTTTTTTTTTTAAGAGCTCAGTATTGTTCATTCGGAAATGTCATCATCATTGCTTTTTTTTTTTTTTTTTTTTTTATATATATATATATATATATATATATACACATATATACATACATATATACATATATACATACATACATACATTTTTTTTTTTTTTGTGTGTGTGGGTGAGTATGTGTATGTGCGTGCGTGCGTGCGTGCGTGTGTGTATTTGTTAGCTCACCAGAAAACCTATTAGAAAAAAAATCTCATACCGTTCACCTAAATCGAACACCAGGAGACCCGAGGGGACCGAAGAAAACCAAGGAAGGTGAAATCTAGCACCGACCAGACACCCCCCACCAGAACTCCTCCCCAGCCCAAGAAACATCCAGACCCCAACAAATCCAAAAAACATAAAATCAGGGAGGCCTCAAGAGACCAACGGAGAGACCGAGAAAAGGAAGGAAGGACAGACGAAGCCGTGTGAGATCCGAGACACCAGCCTCCACCGATTCAATAACCTGAGGAGGAAACAGATTGTGTCTGAGTTTCGGTAGATGCTGGTGTGGTGGATCTGGCATGCATGAAAATCTCCACCAAAGAGGGGAGCCGTCGACCCCCGCCGGAACAGAGCAAGCGCAACACCTCAGGGCCCCCCAGGCCGCGGCAGCGCCAAAGGACGACCCCCGGGCCCCACCAGGGCCACCGGCCGGAGAGCAAACCCAGGAGCAGGAGCGCCCCCCGCCCCAACACGGCCCGCGCCCCCGGCCCAACGCAGCAGGACGGGGCACTGCAGTCCCACCAGGCACCCCACCGGCCCCCAACCCCCGCCCCCCCCCACAACCCCCCGCCCCCCATCCACCCCCGCCACCCACCCCAACCCAGCCCCAACCGCCCCCATGCCCCCAATCCCCCAGACATCTTAAACTCAAAACTATTTATAGCCTGTCTTTTACCCAGTCTCCGGGAACGACAACATCTTAGGGTTACAATAGCATAGGGGTTGAGACTGGGTGAGGGTTATTTAAAACACACACACACCACAGACTTACTGTAAAGTATAACAATGTAGACTCACTGGAAATGTAATGGGGTCTAAAGTAAAATGTTCATCTTTAAAACATATAGGATTAAAAAATACTTAGTTACTATAAAATTAATCAAGAATCTAATAATTTTTTTCCTGTATTATTTGTTCTAGTTTGGTTGCCGTAGTTAGCGATCCAAGATGGCCGATGTTCTGCGCATGCACGTCATAGACGATGCAGGGGTCACAGATAGCGCCTTGACAGTGATCACCGTATCGCATTGGCAAGCTGAGATCCATGAACACGGCAGATTTCTCCAAATTCAACCGTTGTGTCACGTGTGGGTTGTGTTTGTTGGACCCCAAAAGAAGAGGGCAGACCCAGCCAGGGCGAAAGTCACGCAGTTTTAATGGAACAACAAAAAGCGCACCATACGTGGACAAGCGGTTGCTTTAACAAAAGGCGCCGACGACAAAAAGGTGCACGTCGTGGGCAAAAACAGGAAAACACAAAATCACGCCGGAGGGCGGATAAAAAAGAGACGAGTGTAGCACACAAAAATGACTAAAGAAAAACGCTACTGGTCTAATTACAAGTGGTGTCCACAACACCAAGACGGGTTGCTGATAGGAAGGTAGCAGTAGCAAAAATGTCAGGTACAGCAAGTAGCGTAGCGGAGCAATAACCTGACACTCCTCTCAGTTGCTGCCAGGCTTTTATTTCAGCCTGATGACATAATGGGCAGCAGGTGTGTCGGCAGGATCCGCCCTCCAACCGTTTCCCCAGCAACTGAAAGGGAGAAAGCGGAAACAGGAAACGGCAGAGAACCAAAACATAACACCTTGTGGTTGATCAGTGTGTTTGTCACGTTAATTAACGTTTAACTACAATGACGTCAAAAAAAGAGAGAAAAGAAACCACCCCATGTTCTACTGCTGATTACTAAAAATAAAATAAAAATGTCAGAAACTTTTTTTGTGATGAAAGAGCCTAATCTTTCATTTGGTAGTTTCTGTTGACATAGACACAATATTCTGTGAACCTTGAAAGATTAGCCAGAATAATTGGCTGCCACTCAATAGGTTGTCTTTTTTTTTTTTTAATGGCCAACATTTATTTATTTATTTATTATTTTATTTTTAGAAGAAAAAAATAAATAAAATAATAATAATAATAATCATAATAATAATAATTAAAAAATTGATATAAATATAAAAAAATAAATATATATATTTATATATATATATATATATATTATATATATATATATATATATATATATATATATATATATATATATATATATATATATATATATATATATATATATATATATATATATATATATTATTATTATTTTTTTTTTTTTTAATGGCCAGCATTTAAAGAATTAAGATCATCCCAAAAATTTAAATATCAGACAAAAAAAACAAGTAAACAAAAAAAATGCAGTTTTTAATTGGTGACATTTAACACTTTTTATATATATCATTAGTTATGGACGTGTATACTGGTTCACTTAGATGATCTGTGGATGGTTGTTGGATCCTGTGACCGACTGGCGACTTTCCAGTCAGTTCCATAGTGGACAAAAGTTACAGAAATTAAAGGTATATTTTTCTGGAGAATTGTTATCAAGCTCATAATCTTATATGAATGTGACAGTTGTTTATATGTTGTAATGTTTTCACAAGTGGTTGCCTGTATACGGCCCAAGCTAAAAGCTTTTTTAAAAACAGGCTCAAGACATACCTTTTTAATGTAGCTTTTACATAACATTTATTTGATGTACTTATTTTATTTATCTTAGCTTTTATTTTATGTCAAATTAAATCTTACGTATCCTGCTTTTACATTTTTGAGGTATATTATTTATGTTTTGAACATTTAGCATATTAGATAGATTGCGTTTATTGTCATTATACAAAGTACAATGAGATTTTACAATGAGAGATATTATGCTATTATTTCTCTCTTCTTTTAGTATTTTATTTTTCTAGTTTTTGTCTCTGTCTTATGTTCTTAAAAATGATTAGTCTGGTAATTTTACTTTTTTAGTGTTTCGTCAGAGGGAGCTCTCTGCGGCAGGAGCTGGGGTTGGGCCTGTGGCCGCGGCTTTTGGCCCTGTCCTGGCGCAGACGGCTCCCTGAGATCGCGTTTTTGTCGCCAGGTTGCCCTGTGCTGAGCCTTTGGGGCATATTTGATCACCTGTTTTACTTTGTTTTGAACGTTTGCTTATGCACTTCTTTTTTTGTGGGTCAGTATTGTGGGGCGCAGTGGGCTGGGGATTTGTTTTTAAACTATGTAAAGCACTTTTAGTTGCAGTTTTTTGGGATGAAAAGTGATATATAAATAAAGATTGATTGATTGTTGCTGTCTGGCAAATCTCTATCCACTTGTCATTGAACCTTCAACCCATATTCTAGAATGTTGGACAGGAAGAAGCGCCATGCAGGATTAAGTCTGCATCCCTTGCCTTCTTCAAAGAGATGCGAGCAAAGGTTCGATCTCATGGAAGACAATAGTGTCCATTTGAGTGTGTCTATGCACTCATGCAAGTGTGCTTAGTCTTATGTTGTTCACGGGTATCAAGAAGAAGGGCCTGAATATATTGTCACCCCCTGCCTCGTTTGGCCAAAATTCAACATTCCCTCACCATTGATCCGTGGCTTCAATTAACGCTGAGGTTTGTCCCCAATCAATTCCCATCCCACCCCCTGTCCTCTGCTTCTCTATCTGTCCAGCTCTGCCTTTCTTCATTTTTCACATTATCCCCTTGTGTCCCTAGATGGCCACCCCTCCTCACTATGCTCCTACCTCACACCCTAAGGTCTTGGGGGTCAGTGCCTCCAAGGTGATTCATAAACAGCCGCTTGTGAAAAAAATCAATACTTTATCAACAAGCCACAAGAGGCTTTTGCACTTACCCTGTATGATCTTTGTGGTAAAGGCCTGCGAGCATCCATCTCCTCCTCTGGTCCACTCTCTGAGCTTTCTTGCTAAGATAATCAGAGGCAAAGGAGGGGTGGGGGCAAAGAGAGGAGGGGCGGGTGGAGGCAAAAGCAAAGTAGAAAGGATTGCAGAGCCTCGCCGTTAGAAGAGGGATTTGCTGCTCCGTTGCTTTTAGCTTGATCTGCATCTGATTAAGGAGAGAGGGCAGAGTGTTGTCCTTCACCCCGGTGCTCCCCAGTCCCACCATTATGTACCCTGGCACTGAGATCCATCATCCACATACCACAGGCCTTCCTGCCATAGCTTGGGGACTTATTAGACCAGCCCTGCACTGTTCAACACAAGCCCACTCTGCATACCACGAGTCTGACGCTACATACTGTACACTGAATCTTCCATGCATCCCAATGCCCAAGATTAAATATACTGTACATGAATATGTACACATGCACAGATATGTATAAATCAATGCAACTGCTCCACCACACACACACACACACACACACACACACACCCACACCCCCCCACACACACACACCCACACACACACATTGAAGAAAAAGTGTAAGGGTAGCACAATTTTTGGATGCACATATCAAGATTAAATTGGTAGATTTTACAGTCATTTATTCACCCCCCAATAGATTAATCTTGGGCCAACAAGGTCTTTTCACCACGTGCGTGTCCAGTAAGCTTTCATCCAACACACCAAGATGTGAGTGAAAGAAGAACCTGACACGTACTGACATCAATCCTAAAGTTCTAGCCTCAGTATCGTCATGACCTTGCTTTGGAATGACATCTATTTCCTGGCTGGCTGCACACATCTTTTTTTTTGCAAATTGTATGGGCCAGGCTAATTTGTTTTTATGCACGTTTAGTCAAGAATGTGATGCCACGTTAGCTTTTGGGAGTGCCGCCAACGTAGCATGAGGATCTGAGTGACAGACAGAAACAGGGTGATTGAGGATGATTGTTCTGCCAGTTGTTTTGATCTATGAAAAGAGAGAGTCAGTGAACGCTTCCTGCAATGGGTTCACGGACATATAGAAATCCTTTTGGGACCACCTAAAGCTGAATATCATCATCTGTACACAGAAATAAGCAATGACCGTTCAGGCTCAAATGCGAAATTGATGACAGATTGCAAAGCAAAGCCGCTTGAAAAATCTTGGCAGCACCATAACATACAAGTTATCCAACATTATAGACAAAATATATGTTTGAAAAGAAAATAAACTTGTTAAACCTGCATGTACAGTAGTCAGTGATGTCAGTTAGCTATGCAACGTAGGGTGTTACTCTAAAATTAGCGCAGCTTATTTACTAGCGCACCTTATTTTAGATCAGTGGTTCTTAACCTGGGTTTGATCAAACCCCGGGGGTTTGGCAGAAGTTAGCACATACACTCGACTCAAATGCTTTGTGATGATACGCCCACTTGGCCAACGGTGATTGGCCTATCGGTGCTGCAAGGAACTTGGGACTCAGTAGTCGACAGTACGTTGTGTGATTTCTTTCTTATTGTAATCTCGTCAAGCAAAAAGAGAAAATGGTCGGACAAATATGTGCGATATGAATTTATATGCATAATGGACATATGGTGTTCCACAGGGTTCAATTCTGGGGGTTCTGCCGTTTTCATTGTATATTCTGCCCCTGGGTTCCGTCTTAAAGCCACACTGTTTCAATTCATTCATTCGTTCATTAATCAACTAATTCACTCAATTTAAAATCTCACTATCGCTCTCAATAGTGTCGTTGCTGCTATGTGAAAAACATGTATGTGCAGTTTGCTGACATAATGGGCAAGAACAATGCCACCTTCTGTCGCCAATTCTGATCTGAGTAATCCTCAGCATGTCAGGTTTCATGCCCTTATGTGGGGGATGTGCTCTCCTAATGTAGGGGTAAGCACGCTGCTAGCCATGTGATGATGAAGTTGGCCGGATGTTTACTGTCCTAATTAGAGACCATCAACAAATTGCATTTCCAAGTTGACCAATGTAAATTGTACGTCTACATCATACATACATACGTCACCCTGTAAAACACAACTTGTGGACAGTCCCTATCTTCGTGGATTGAGACTCAGTGTCCATAAACAGAAAGAGGTAGGAGAGAGATTTGTGCTTTCAAGATGCAAGTACAGTCAATATTTTCAATTTGTGTCAGCTAAAACAAAAAATAAGGTGTGTTGCTTATGCTGTTCAGTCAACAGTGCTACATAGCTACATAGCTTCAATAACCCTACGTAAAAAAAAAAAAAAAAAAAAAAAAAAAAAAGACGTAGGGCAGTATACATTCAAAGTCACACACAAATCATTGTAATAGCTTTATTATTATTTTTATGTTTTTGTTACGTGAAGTGTAGAAAGGCTGTCTTTTTACTCTTTTTTTTTTAATTGAAAACGAGTATCAAATTTGTTAAGTGGATTCCTGAATTATTTTTTGAAATTAAAATAATTAGGATAGGTCAGAAAGGTTGCTGCCATTTTATGTTTCCATAATAAAAAACAAACAAACTTTGTTCTAACACACTTCCAATCAAGTGGCAAAACCAGGTGTCATTTTTATGTTTAGCAGTATGGTTGACATCTACTTAATGTAGCTATTGAAATAACTTGTAATCTAACATAGTACTTTTCAAAGCAAGTAATCAGTAAAGTAGCTAAGTGACTTTTTCAAGCTAACTGTGGCAACACTGGCAGTAGCAGATTGACTTGACCCTCCAGCAAAACAATTTTCGAGCCTTTTCTAAACTGGACGGTAAAATATTTGCAGTCCTCATTGTTGAATTGACCTCACTGTTGCAGGCAACCTCAAGCTGTTTAATCTGCATTATCTCCTCAGCTGTGAGCACAACAACGAGGCTCGGCTTCAGATGCACACTTCCTGAATTGTAAACAATAATGAAAAAACAAACAAAAATGATGACGCACAGTGCACCAAGCGCAAACACAAAAAGATAAGTTGATTATCACCTACACACACTTCACCACCAGGAGTGTCGTAAGATTTGAAGCGGCCATGACTGACAATCCTTAGAAATGAGTATTATTTCACGGCATGGAAGTGGTGGAAGCCATAGCAATATCTTTTTACAGAGTCCTAAATCCCCGGCGGTACCCGTGCTTCACCCCCTCACCCGCTCACAAGTCTTCCTGACAAGCGGCCCTTCTTCACATTACATGACAGAAGTAGTCTCCACGACCCGCACATACCGTTTACATTCAGCAGGGTGCAAGTTCATGTATTCAATCATATCTCGTCCTTAACCCCAGATGTGTTCTTATTCACACGCTCTGCACATACTCTCTGGACAATGCAGAATGTTGAGGTGAAAAGGTGCCTGCACAGATACGGACCCCTGCTCTCTCTTTGGCTTCCACTCACTCGCACTCACAAACACACGCACACACATTTCTGTACTGTACCCGGAGGATCGTGTCTGCAAAGGTTACATTCCTCAGACGCAGTTCACATATGTCTTCATGATATATATGAGGGAGGTGTGTTCACCGTTCAACATACTTCACGCTGCGGCCAAATAGCAGATGAACAAAAATGAGCAGAGGGCAAAGAGTTTATTTATCAGTGTTTACTGGGGTTTATATTTTGTAGTTGTCTACCGCTCTATTTCATCTTTTTTTTAGGGATGGACAAATACCGATACCAGGTATCTGTGTCGGGCTGATACCAAGCCTTATTTTAAGGTATCGATAATCGCAACGGCGGCCGATACCAGTATCGGCTGCCCTCTTGTGGCTATTTTATGAACAGAAACAAGAAAATAGAAGTTTCAATAATAAAAAAAAATCATTAGTTTCAGACAGTTTTAATGAAAAAAATGCTAGATTGGATATTGTAGGTCTTTCTTTAAAATCATCTGTCTTTTTTGGGGGGAAATTGGATTTATCAAAATTTCTACTGGTATTGGTAACTTGGTATCGGTGAACACTCAAGAGTTTACTTGCACTCGTATTGGTCGAAATTGGAAAATGAAAACATTGTGTTGATAAACGCTAAATTAGGTGTTGTCTTCATACAGTAAGGATGTTTGATACCACTATTTTTTCAGACCAATAACAGTACGAGTATTCAACTCTTGAGTAGTCACCGATACCAAGAAGCGATCCCACCAGTACTTTTGATAAATAAATCCCCTACTCCCCAAAAAACCCAATAACAGATTATTTAGAAGACTTACATGCTGTATCCCAATATAGCATTTTTCCTTAAAATTGCATGACATTAATGGCAATTTTCTATTCTTCTAATTGCACATTTGTAGTTTGTAATTGTAAAACCGTCAAAAAGGGGTCGTTGCGAGTACTGATACCTGAAAATAAGGCACTCGCGCGTCCCTAATATTTACTGCATATTCTGTATATCAGTGTCAAACCTCTTAGTAAAAATTGGGCAAAAATCTTTTTTATTTTTTAAAATCTATACTTTTGGTCAGTCCACATGTTTGAATGTCGTTTTTACAAATTCTTGACCAATCCAAAGTGTTGTAAATGGCTTGTGCTCTTTGATGATGCAATGCTAATGGTTGAACAAGCATGCTGTTTTTGGGGTCTCCTGAGAAGTGACCATTTTGGAGGAAAACGTTTTTGGCCTGATGCATTCAATGTATTGGACAATAGAAACGAAAAATGTTGCCATTCCATCAGCTATTTGAACCTTTGAACTGATACAATAGCAAAGAGTTGCAAAATTCTGCCAATTTTTGCCATCGTAATCCTATCTCAAATTTTAAAACTAACTCATTTAGCTCCTTCTCTAACTCCGCAATGTATGTTTATGTATTTGTAAACACAAAAAGCCTGCAGAAAATACATTAGGTCCATGTAAATGTGGCCACTGTGATCTCATAAAGCTTGACAGGAAGTAAGCAACGTTTATGCATTATTTAAGGGTTCAAACTAAGGTAAGGTGCCTATGGGGATGATATTTCAGTCCCACAATAGCATTTGTGACAACACACCAAACAAGTCTAATGTCTAAACACAAAAGCACAAAGGGGAGAGGGATTGTTTTGATCATCGCTTATTGGTTTGTTATGTGCCTCCTAAAAAAAACTGTTTCCATGAAACTTTATGTGGCATGTGTGAATATGTGATCTCACCTGCCTAATCCAAATAGTTTATGTCCTTCGCTATCAACCAGAAAATAACAATAAACAGATGGTCAAATATGTACAACACAGCAATTAATGCTTCCAAAATTGCTTAAAACTTCCACAGCTACTTCACCTCAACCTCATTTAACTGACTGGAATCAATTTGAATCCTCTTGCGCTTGTAACGTTTGAATATAATAGATGTGCTTTCATGTACAGGACGTTTGGTAGCCACAAAATGACCTCTCAGCCGCCCTTACCTACTCCTCGACCACATCAAGTAAAACGTTCAAGTAACATTTGATTGAAAGTGGAATGAGGCAACGCAGGAGCATGTGATATGGCTTCGGGGATGGAGTGCAGTTTCGACACAATCTCGCAGTCAGAGTGATATCAGTAATATCAAGTATGCTTGTATAGCTTGAGGTTATTCTGTGGGATTAGAAATGGCATTATCTCCTGGCGCTGGGTTTCAGTTTGTGTCAGTCAAAGCAAAGTCACGCATGCCATCCGGCAAAGGCTATCAAAAACATCACATGGGCTGGTGCTCCTTATTCAAAAGGCCTCACACAAAAATAGCATTTGCATAAATATTCACTGCATGATTCAACGCCTAAATCAATGTGTCTGATGAATTTGCTAACATGGTACCTGCTGTAGGATGCTTCGGATACAGAAAAGGGGAACTACATTTGCCTTTGTAAACAGCAGGCGAGCTATTGTAACTGCTGAGGCTGCTTGTATGCAGATTTGCATACAAATACATATACAAAAATAAATGTATTTGTTTAAATAGATTAGGAGCATAAAAATGCCGACATGGACCTGTATTTGTGTACCGTGCTATATATATATATATATATATATATATATATATATATATATATATATATATATATATCTTGGGTTCTGCTGTTGGCATACAGTGCAGGATCCTGGAGATTAAGGTCAATTACTTTAAAGTAAAAATGGAAAAACTTTCATCTTCTAGGTGAAAATAGCAGTGATTGGCCGGCCCAAAATGTATTCATTACTTCAGCTTTGTCATTGGTAATTATATAAAAATAAAAATAAAGTCAATATTTGTTTTATCAGAACATCTCCATTTGTATAGTTACATGATTGCCCACAGTACGCTACAATGAATAATGACAACATACAAGAAAATACTAAACGTGTAACAAAAAGGTACCTGCAAAAACTGCATGACTGACTGAAATAATTATAGTCACTGTTATTATTATTATTATTATTATTATTATTATTATTATTATTATTATTATCATTGTGACCATTTTACTGCCAGATGCATTGTTTTTCTTCTCTAATGGATCTTGTTTGATGAAGTCGGTGGACCTAATGTAGTGAGTAGTGTCGTGTGTGTGTGTGTGTGTTTTGTCTGTAAAGTCCCATATTCTGGGATGTTACAGACTTGTGGGGCCATTCGAGGGTCAACACTTGGTTTTAGAATTTAGGTTTGAATTGGGTTACGATTGTGGTTAGGCAATTATTTGTGGTGTTTGGGGTTAGGGTAAGGGGCTAGGAAATACATTATGTCAATGCATTGTGGAAGACCCAACAAAGATAGTACCACAAACTTGGCAATGTTTATCTAAATGATTAAAATTGGTTTAATCTTCAGGCAAACACAGAAAATGACCAAGTTAAAAACAAAAGCAAAACATTGAAATCCTTTTAAACTAAAGAGTAAGGAAAATAAATTATTGATTTTATTTGAGAACACACGTTCACTGTCCACTTCAGTTTCAGCTGAACAAGGCACTTATTGTATATTTCAGCAAAAAAACACACACACACACACACACACACACACACACACACACACACACACACACACACACACACACACACACACACACACACACACACACACACACACACACACACACACACACACACACACACACATCCTGTACGTACATATATAGGTCAAGGGAGCAAGGAGGCAATAAGAAAAAGTCTGAGGCATATCTGCGAGGCAAATGATCTCATAAAATGATTAAAGGGAGATTTTCTCTTACTAAAGCCACAGAAAACCATATCTTGTGATGCTTTTTAAGTTTACGTATTGGCGCATGCATATTTTCTGTATGCGTTGGCAGGCAGGACTTATCAACCCAAAGCACACAGGAGGCAGTCAAAGAGGAAGCAGGGATGAGGAGAGGATAGTGACTACCACCAAATATAAATCC